>NW_010421263.1:1575-28928 GCF_000710305.1 Buceros rhinoceros silvestris
CAAGCTGACCAACACCTCTGCCACACAGTCAGTCCACTCCTTACTGAATTTCACCTCCAGTGGTTTTTAAGCAGCCATAGGGAGGTAATGCCCAGTGCTTCCCTGGGTGAGAAGGCTGAGACCTGGCCAAGGCCGTTCATGAGGAATTTTGGCTCTTTCCTAATGGGATCTACATTGCCAGGAAAGTAAAAAAAAACATAATTAGGAAGAAATTACTAAAATCAACTAAAACAGTATCCACTGAACACAGTAACAGCGAAGTATGCAACCTATACTGCTATCTCTTGTATAAGCACTACGGCATATCAACACAGAACACACAACAGCAGTCATACAAGCCCCATGGGGAGGTGCCCTGCTGAAGATTTGCGCTACCACGGTACAGGAGCTGCTGTCCAACCATACGTGCTGCCCACGCCAAATTTTCCTACGTGATAAACAGGCCAGCCTCCATCAACAGTCATGGGAGCCATCCACTCATCTGGAAGGTCACAATTTAATCCACCCAAAGGCTACGATACTGAGCATGGCTTGTGAACTGAGAGGAGACTATAAACCAATATCCCTAGAGAACCATACGGTGATCAACGGTTTTCCACCCCTATAGACAAAATTGTTTTGGGGACTGACCCGCAGTGGTTTATTCATAGATCTATTGAGCAAGATTGTTCAACACTCTCCATTCCGGGTAAACCACTGCTTTCACCCGAATGAGAACTTTACTCAGGTCTTTAAAGACAGCTAGATCAACACAGCATGTATCAGTACGTTAGCAGCAGCAATGTCTCTTGAGGTTTGTTTTCTCTGCTTTATTCACTGCAAAACCTATTGAGCTGCAAGGAATACTGAGTAGGAAAAGCTGCTTTAAATTGCATTTTATCATTTTAATGTCATTTGAACAACTATCCTACATACTTTATCATTTTGCTGTTCGAAAGAAGAAATAAAAACTACATAAAACTTGTAAAGAATGACAGAGTACTCATCCAGATTGCTGACAGTCAGTAAATGACTCAGAAATCTCTCCCACTTCCTTACAGGGACTAAAATTCAGCAGTCCAGTGAACTGGACTATAAAATCAGTGTATCTGCCCCCAAACGAGCACGCTTTTTATTTGCAGAGATGTAGCTGCAATGCATTTGCGAGACAGCAGGCTGGCACTGGGCCGGAAAGGTATTCACCGCTTTGTAAAACAAAGCAGCCATCCATAATCTTTTTCGTTTCCAGATAATAAAAGGAAAGTCTCATTTTGTGACTATAAAAAAAAAAAGTTAAAGCAGTACAGCTGTAAGCAGAAATCCAGTCCACTTGCGGTTTAAAGAGCTCCACTCCTACTGTACATAAAATAATACGCTGGTATCATTAGCATAGACAACAGCTTGTTTTCAATTTGGTTGTAGATAATGAAATTATCCCCCAAATTACCATAAAGTGGAACAAATAAAGACAAAAGCAAACTCATTCTTTTCTTTTTTCCCCCTCAGCAGCGCTGGCTTTCAGCTATTTAGAATAAAAGCAAAGCTTCTGTTTTTCCAGAGCTCCAGTTTGACCTCAAGCAGATAAAGAACATGAAATGACAAACACGCAGCAAAGAGTTACTGTGTCCTTCCCCCCTGGCCTCTGTTTACATTAGGAAATGTACCCGGGGTGGAGGGAAGGGGAGGCAGGAGGGCTGCCTTTCAGCGCTGTGCTCAGCTCCGCTGGCTCCGGCTGGAGCTGGCCCCTCTCTCTGAGTAAGCTTACTCCACTCCAGATGTGCCTCGGCTCCAGCGTGGCTGCCATGTACAGTAAATCGGCATCTGAGGGCTCGTCAATCTGTGGGGTAGAGCAATTGCGGTCTCGCCAGGCCGCCCCACTGGCACAAACAGAAATTTGCACCGCTGAACTGGAAAAGGAGGAGGAAGAGGAGGAGGAGGAGGGAGAGGAGGGAAAGGGGCGACGGGGAGGGAAGGAGGCAAATAACGGGAGAGCAGTGTGTTAAAGGTGAGGGTGTCCGCTCCCGGGAGGAGAAGGGGAAGAAATAAACACTAACAGCCAACGGGGGAAATGTTCTTAATGCGTTTGTAAATTCACTTGTAAATGTTTTACACTTAGAGAGAAAGGGGAACGCTGCATATCATTTGGCAGTGCTGGCTGACTATAGGTCCCTGTGGATATACTGGTTTA
The DNA here is from genome assembly GCF_000710305.1 of Buceros rhinoceros silvestris. Lineage (NCBI taxonomy): Eukaryota > Metazoa > Chordata > Aves > Bucerotiformes > Bucerotidae > Buceros > Buceros rhinoceros. The sequence continues at coordinate 3,743 of NW_010421263.1, forward strand.
GTACGACTTGTTACCAGGGCAAGAGAAACATAAAATAGCTGGGAAAACGCAGCCAATTAGTCACTGCATGTCGACTGTAAAAACAAGAGAGACAGAGACGGAGAAATAAACCCTCCGAAAATTGAGTCCCTCTTGTTTATGTCCCTGCAACACGAGCGTGAAAAAAGCGGAGGCAATGATGCCTTCTAATCACAGAGCAACCTGCAAACCAGTCAGTGCTCCCATTCAAAATCCTCCAGGATTTCCTGACGCTCACAAGATTTACCTATTTGCTGTCATTGTAAAATACAAATTGTTTTGCTAATCAGGCAGTTTGCTTTGGACCCGGCCCCAGTTGTACAAACTCCAAGTTGGACGTTCATTTCTGATCTCCTGCCGCCTACACAGCCGCGGCTAACTGCGTTTTAATGGGATGAGAAAACGATCTTTTCTTTTATAGTGGGTTCAAATGAGCTACCCAGCTTCAAGCCGACTATAGCTGTGTTTTCCCAATCACCATTTTTTAACAGCAATTCTGAGGACAAAAATGCCCGCTCTCCCACCCTTCTCTTCCAACAGTGCCAAGTCTAAGAATGTAAATAAGTGTTAAATTGAAATACAGAACAAAAATGGGTCAGATTTAGTGTAATTGAGTCACAGTTAAATTCAGGCTGCTTTTATTTGCAAATGTGTGCTTTTACAGCCGCTCTATACAAGCATCGCCGGGTAGAATGAGATGCCTCATTTATTTATTATTTTTATTGTGGTTGTGTCTGAAATTCTCAGCAAAGGCTCCCGGTCCCATGGTGCCATGCACTGTAAAAGATGCATTCTAAAGACTCTCCTTTGGCAGACAGACCATCCTGTAGGTACCATCTGGCTTAAATGGCAGCACCTGAAATGGACAGACATATTGTCGGCTGTACCAAATTTTCAAAAATAGTGAATCAAAGCTGAAAAGCCGCAAGGCTGCAAGAAAAAGTCATAAGGTTTTCCAAAGGGTATATGCAGCATCCTTTCTTGTCTCCTAATTTGTGAGTTTTCAAACCCTCCCAACAGTACGAAAGCTACTTTTTTCAAAAGGAATGCTCAGATTCTTGCAGTATCCCTTGATATAAGGAACAAAGCCTTAAAGCATCAAATATCATTAGGTCTGAAATAAAGCTATAAGACTTGGCAGCATGACAAGCAGTTATATATGGGACTTGACTTTCCTTAGCAACCCATTGACAGGATGGGGTAGTAAGCTCACTTTCCTCTAGGTTAAATCAGTCCTGCAAGGTACAAGGTGCTCGGATTCTGACAGCTAAGAACATATGGAATCATATATAATTAAACAAATAAAATAAGTGTGATTATTCTCATGCATACATTTCATACTGGGTTTTCACAACACTGGAGGCATTTGAGATCATTACCCTAGATGCAGCACAATAGAGTAGCCCAACAAGCCCCCAGCAAGCAAGCAGGCAAACATCTGCCAAAGAGGACAAATCCATGCACAAAGAATGTGTGTCACATTACCAGCTCTTCTGTGTCAACCAGAGGAGGCACTCTACGTCCTGCTTCTTCCTCTCATCTCAGTGTCCAGCCCGTGCCCCAAGAGGGTTCTTGCCGTTGCTTTATGCCTTGTACAGTCATTTACAGCTGGACAAAATGGACATAAAACAAGTGTATGGAATCAGAATATCAAGATTAGGATCAAAATTACCTCAAAAGCTGACTGTTTAAAATTAGGCTGGCCAAAACACTGGTAAATGTACAACAGGGACTTCCCTTACACTGACAGAAATATGAACTGGGTGATGGAACAGGTGTTTTCAACAGCCAGCACTTCCATGCAGAAAGGCAACACAGACGGGTCTCATTAGGCAGTAGCTAAGTTTAGTGAGGAATGTGGCTTTTCCCACCCAATGCTGAATGAGTGACCCAGGGGAAATGTGATACTCAGAGGACACCAAGAGCAGCACAGCTCTTAGCTCATCCACCACAATAATGGCACTAATTTGAGAATAAGTGAGCGTAAAGCTGATAATAGTTGTCTGTAAAGAACCATGTATGATGGTAAGATGATATCGGACAATGCCAAGTGAGCATGGAGGAACGTATCTAGAAGCCAGGATGCAAAACGAGTGAAGCATGAAGAGGGTGTTGAAAATGAATCAGTGGGAGAGATAGGAACAGCAGAGCAAATAGTGCAGTCCCTCTTCAGAGAAGCCTCCCTCAGTACTGTGCTCCTAACTTACAGCAATGGTGCTCTTCCACTTCAGTTTTAGCCATGATTTCACAATGCAGAATCGTTTATCACTGGCTCAGCCACTTAACCTCAGGTTTACTGTGCGTATGGTCAGAAAGGACAGTCTGCCTGACGAAAGTTCAAAAAAAAAGACAAAATCATCTGATAATCTCACTAAAATATAATAATCTCTTCTTCCTTCGATGGCTCAATGAATGAAATGTGCCCTCTTGCAAGACAGCAGGTTCTAACAGTTCAAGAAAAATTGCCTGCAAAAGAAATGATGGTTGAAATTTCCAACATTAAGCACCTTTTAATCACGCATTAGAATCTTGGATCTGCTATTTACTCGGAGTTTTCTTTTATATGCATTCCAATGCACCTGACAACTGAAGGAAGGACAGTACTGTCCAGCCATTGTGCGGGCAGATGTTGTGTAAATTTCCACCAAAGATTCTGCCAAGCCTCCCTCTTACACAGACCTCTGACACCTGCGTTATTTGGAAGGATTGCTTTTTGTATCAGTGAATTTCCCCCAGGGACTGAGACAAGGCGAGCAACTGAGAACCTGGCTGCAGAGCAGTCCAGCAGAGTAGACAGGGATACAAACATCCTTCGCTATTTAAGGAAACAGCCCTATATTCTGAGGAAGACAAAGATGGCTCACTTCGCACATCTAAAAAAGTGGAGTTTAACGAAGGTGTGTTGGATATCCTGTCTACGGTCTCTTAAAAATAAAATCAAATCTAAAAGGACTGCACCAACAGGCTGTGTTGTAACTGAAACTGTCTATAACATAAACTGCAAACTTGGCATTTCTATTTATAAAAGAACTATCAGCAAGTCCACCAGGCTTATGTATGCCCAGTGTTTAACATGCTTTTCGTGATGCCTTTGACACCTGCAGAGAAATTACATCAAATCTGTCGCAGCGGTATTAGGTAATGCACCAGAGTTCAATGTTCAAAACATCCTGTCCTTTACATAGCCTCCTGACTTACACAAAAGCAGTTAAAAATAATAGAGCTTGTTCAAGAGCCAGATTTACAAGCTTGCGCTCCTAGACTACGTAAGGTTCATCTTGCAAGGTTGTTTTGTTATGCCTGTGGGCTGGGAAAGGGGAGGCAGGAGAAGGCCCAAGAGGGAGGAAAGCTTTGTGAATGGATGGTTTCAAGCTTTCAGGAAAAAATGGAATAACATCAACCACTCTGCTTTTATGACAATTAATTTTTCTGAAAAGAAAAATGAATAAGAAGTGAAATTTGTAAGAAGTGAGTAAAAGAATAAGTATCCTGGAGCGGACTCGGGGTAGATTAAAGTCGCGGAATATTTATATTTGTAGTTTGAGATCTGGAGGCTTGGATCAGCCAATTAGTAAGACAGATGCCATTTGCAAAACTTGGATGTTGATCCTGATGCAGATTTTGAGCTCATCAATCTTTTGGAATGTTTAGAAGAGAGGAAGCTTGGCTCCCCTCTCGAATTTCACACTAGAAGGCTCTAGCTGGCTTCAGTGATGAAAGAAAGAAATGAAAAGAAAATAAAGAAAAAATGGCTCTGCCTAGACTTCTATAGCCTTGCTATGTAGCATGTACATTGTCATAACCTCCGCGTCGCTGTTGGGAGCAGTAGGCCCTCTCCTCATTGGGGTCTGGGGTTCCTATTGTTCTTGAGGGACATCTGAGCAGAGCAATGCAATCCACCAGTGCCTTTATGTTCTTGTCACATTCGCCAGCCCTATGACTAATCTCTTTGCAATCAAGACCCAGAGCTATACTCTTATTTTTAAGAATATTCTTATTCTTATTTTCACAAGCTGGTGAGAGCTGTCCTGTTATTCGTTCTGCTTATGAAACACTCATTTTCCCTGGGAAGCAGCACATTGATAGTGTGCTGGGCTGGGAACAAAGGGACCTGGCTCAGCACGTCAGTGAAGTCCGTTACCAGCTCCTGGCCATCGAAACATTTCTTAGGCATGGATTGTATTTACAGTGATCAGGCCTCAAAACTGTAAAGACCTTCATTATTGCTTAATAAGGTGCTTTGGGATTACAGATGAAAAGCACCAGGAAAAAATAATTTGTATAACCAACTATGTAACAAATTGTATAACAAATTTTTATAAAAATAATTTGTTCAAAAAATAAAAACAAGGTCACAAACAAGCTGAACTTCACACTGCCAGTGATGACTCTCTGTTTTATACCAGATCAGCTTCAGGCCCAGCTATTTTGTCCAAACACCTACATAAAGTCTATTTGTAATGTATCCCTCATAAAGCTCTTCCTCTCGCTTCCTGTGAATAGGAGTATTTCAAAACTGCACGGAGGAAGTGGAAGTTTAAAAGCTTTGCAGAGACCAGATGGAAAATGTGATAGGAAACTGAAAAACAAACATTTTGTGTTTTCATATATATTAATTACACTTAACAAAGGTTAACTTCCACTCGTATCTTGCCCTCAGTTTTCTACCCAGAACTTTTCATTCTTGTACTAACAGTTATATGCTGCAAGGGCTCCTACCCATAACATTAATGAGAGTCTGGTAAATGCTTTATTATCAAAGACAGCAAAAAGTCTTATTTTTTGTAGAGGAAATAAGCCAGAATCAATAAAGACATAACCTGTTGCCTTTATTAAATCACTGGGACAAGAATTCTCAATTAATTTTTACCAAAATGCAGTTCCCTTTACTGGGATTCTCTGGGCAATTTTTACCAAGGTTTTCTCTGCAGGAAATAGTGGACAAACTCCAGATCTCTGAAAGAATGACAAACCAGTATGAAATACAGGGTCTCCCACAAGCATGCTAGGGACTTCATCTCCCATGGACCTGGGAAAGACCAAACAAAACTTACACACGGCCCGAACGCAGACTGAGGTCTGGCATTTGAGTAATCCTGAAGTATTTTCAATCCACCTCATTCTATCTTAGTAACTACCCTATTTTTTAAAGCAGGCTAACTCAAAAGATCTTACTTAGGCCACTGTTACATCAGATGACTTGCAAATTCTTAGCATCCACCAGCACACCTGAAAAACCAAATACTTAGTTTGTGTTGTAAATCCTGAAATAAAAAAATTAACATTTTCTGTCTGTTAAAATCAAATTATTCTGAATGTTTTGTCTTTTGTAATTAGCGGCTACTGAAGATTGATGTTGCCCTATAACTCCTTGCTGATGAACACATTCCTCTGGATGCCTGATTTCTGAGAGATTTACACTGTGCAAACACCATTTACAGAGAGCAGTTGATTCTCTCTAAATCAATTAGATATGCCTTTCAGGCGCATTTTCTGTTGGGGGCTGCGAGAGGAGGGTTTTCCTTTTTACCTGCAACAGGGATTCCAAAACTGCATCACCTCTGAGAAGCCACGGGGCGGCTTGGAAATCAAATGGTCCTGCCAGTGCAGCTTCCTATATAATTGAAATGCAATTTAAGGGGTCTTCAGAGGAATTTCTCCAACTCCGGAGGAGGCCGATCAGCAATCTGACCTCCAATAAAGACAACAGAAGGAAGCTCCCTTTGAAAGACGGAGGAAACTTTTTTCTTTGAAGAGCATTCTTAGGTGCTGCCTGCTGATACAGTGCAGACTTATCTCCTGAGGTCCAGACAAGTCTGTGCTACTGATTACGCCAATATACCTCATGCGGCTCTCACCACCCTTATCTAAGAATGGGAAAAGTCAAGGAGAGCCAGTGAAAAACCAAACAGAATCCTACCTAACAGAGGGGTTTATCATTAGAAAAGGGCTAAACGCACCCACAGAAATCTCTGTGCATATAGAAAACATTTAGGAATTTTACTACTTTATTGCCTTCTGGAAACAACAAGGTTGTCAACAAAAACTAGCCAAATGCATCTATAAACCTGGTGGATACGTGTACCAGCAGGTAATTGCATTTGCAATCATGCATTGCGGGTGCAAAATGAGCATCTGTACCTGAAGTTGTACACGAGTTCAGGATGTTCAACAAAGGCAAATGCTAAGACCTCCATCTGGGAGAGTCTGGAGGCCAACAGATTAGGAAGAGGCTTTGCAAAAAGGACCTGGGGCTCCTGGAGGACAAACTGAACATGAATCAGCAGTGTGCCTTTGCAGTGTTAAAAGCCAACCTCATACTGGGCTGTTTTATTAAGAAAATAACCAGAAAGTCAAGGAAGTGATTATTCCCCTCTATTCAGCACTTGTGAGACCACATCTGGAATACTGCATCCAATTCTGGGACACTGACAAACCAGAGCAAGCAAAGCTGAGGGCCACCAAGGCAGACAAAGGGCTGGAGTACGTGACAAGAGGACAGCTGAGTGAGCTGGGCTGATTGGGCCTGGAAGAGGGAGAGCTGAACAAGAGGGTCTCACCACCATTGTCATAACCAAAACTATTCACTGAGTTTATGACAGCACACAGGAGTTCATCTGTTACCATGGTTAACCTGTCTTCCATCTCCCACCAGAAACAAAGTGCATTTGCTGTGAGTTTACAATTTGTGGGACAAAGTGACCCGCAGCTGGGGCAGACTCAGACTAAAGAAGAGCTGGAGTCAAGCCAACAGCATGCCTCAAGCAAGCCAGAGCAGTGCAATAAACTAACCAAATCCATCCAAACTACAGCAAAAATTCCCATGACTCAACCGCCTCCATGGCCTGTCAGCTCTACCTCCCACCTCCGCGGCCCGATCTAACACCAGAGCCCAAGCTGACGGATACTTCAGTCCAAACATTGTGGTTACACAGGCCCCCTCCAAGCCTTAAGACCCGGATCCATGAATCCGGCTTTAATCTGCTCCTGAGAACGTGTGTGTGTTTTTTGGTCAGAATTTCGGCTGTCTATATTTGGAAAGTCTCACCCACAGTCTTTAGCTGACTAAAGGAAGCCAAAGAAAATGCAAGATGTAGTGGTTACCGAAGCTGAAATCCTCCCTCAATACGACTGTTCCTTATGCATTTTCACACTGTGTATGTGCCTACCAAACCTCTAGGAACTCAGTCTGCTCCTTATGTCATTTACAAGGAAGGGTTTGAGAAAGAGTCCATTTCTGTAGAATTCCCCAGGTACTCTACTGCAGAGTACATCTTTAATAAAGGAGTTTTCTGTTTATTTGTTTCACCCAGAGCAGCTGGTCAGTTGTATGTCTCTGGGGTATGTCAACTAATACATATTATTTCATAAGCTGAGATTTTTTTGAATAATACTGTCTTGTCCCTTCCATTTGTATTACATTACGTGGGAGTAAGGACATATGTTTGCTTTACACTGTAAAAATTTAAGGGGAAAAAATATTTATGAAACGTTAGAAAAGGATTGAGCAGAACTGATGATTAGAAAACTGCTGATAAACTTTGTGTAAGAGGTTATAGAATCATAGAATCACAGAATCATCTGGTTGGAAGAGACCTTTAAGATCATCGAGTCCAACCGTTCCCCCTGCACTGCCAGGGTCCCTAAACATTGTCCTTCAGTGCCACATCCACACGGCTTTTAAACACTTCCAGGGATGGGATTCCACCACCTCCCTGGGCAATGTTTCATACTACTAAAGGAGAAGACTAAGAATAAATCTGAATCATGCTCATGTGAGGTAGAACTAGTGAATGACAACCAAGGAAAATTTATTAAGAACAACAATTGGCTTTTTTTCCCCACAGATCTCAAAGCGCTGAAGTGCCACCAAACTCAATGGGAATCCATTACTGATTCTGGTGTGAAATGCTAGCCCACTGCCTCGTTTTCACAGTTGGAGAAACTGAGACAGAAAAATGCTAAATGAGTTGCAAGATTTTACGCAGCAAATGGCAGAGCTGGGAATAGTTCTCAGCTCCCCCGGAGGCCACTCCATGCCTCATCCACCACACAACTTCCTCGTGCTAGAAGGCAGCCAGAGAGCACAAATTTCAGGGATTTTGCTTAACTAGAATGGGAGATGGCGAGATCTGGAGGTTCACTTCTAAAGTACAGGAGTGTCAGGCTTGTTCCATCCAATGTGCGACTGCTGATGCTAAAATATGAACGTGTCTTTGCTCATATGTAGACTATTAAGGGAAGAGTCAGAGAATCAGGAAGGTTCACACAGAGAAAATAAATAATTCCATTTCTTTTACAAACAAACACATAGCAGTGCAGATTTTGTACACACTGAGTCAGGAGGAGAGTTTGCAAATCATGATCAAACGGGATTTAAACACTGTTTCTGCTACAGTGGACCAATCGACTAGCTGGTTGATGTAAAAGGAGTACAAAGCCGGGGTCTTACTTTACAATAGATGCCAAGCAATCCCTTTTTTATTTATTTTTTTTTTTTTACACGGATTAGTTCTCTTCAGCTTGAAACAGGTGATATCAGGCTCCTTAGTGGAAGACAAGACTTGTAGCATGATTATTTATGTCTCACCACTGAGTGGGTGGCGTATTGCTTTACTCCTGAGACAGATGCACCGACTTTGCAGCTTATTCCTACAAGGCTATTTTGGCCACTTAAAATGATGAATATTAATCCATTTTCACGGCACATATTGTCTGACAATTTCCTCTCCCTCTACTCATTGCTGCACATGATTTGGTGCTAGCCTCCCATCCTAGGAGGTTCTGCATCCTCAGAAGAGCACGTGGGACGGGACAGGACTAAAAGACACCAACTTTTCATTGTCTTGCTGAACAGTTTTGTCCTACAGACCCAGAATACGACAGGCTGCCAAAATGCTCATAGTTGAGAAACCGCGCAAACACATGCCAGTCCCAGGTAGGGTTCCCCTTCCTTTGGCCACCAGAGCGTGCCCCTGGTAGAAGAGCAGCGGCTGCTGACACTGCTTCAGAGCAGATCCACTAGCCTCACATGAATGGCAGCTGTGCTCGCGTACTTGTGTCTACCTGCGCAGCATATTTTTTCCAGAAGATTCCAAATCACTTTACCAAGCTGACTGCCACACAGTATTATTGCGATGGTTTTGCAAAAAGGATGGTATGGCCAAGACTAACTGAGCTGGTTGCTAATTTCAAGTGATTCCTGTTGAAGGACATTGTAATATTTAACATTAGCTTACGCAAAGTTAGCGTGAGAATGGCAAAGCAGCAAAGAGATTAAAGGATCCATATCCTACACTTCAGCCACCTTTCAGATGGACCACACAATGATTCAGGGGCAGAAAACCCCTGCTCTTCAATTCACTTCTAAGCCTTCTTACTTAAACGACATCATTTAGCTTCATGACTGCTAGTGGGAAATAAATTTCACTGAAGCTTCCGACGTCGAACATTTCAAACTTTTCCTCTGATTTTAATCTTTGAAATCTTGTAAACAAACTTGTAACTTTGACATTACAACCCTTCAGCAAACACTTTCTTCTTAATGACATTTTACTCATTACACTGTTCCCATCTACCACTAGCTTCAATTCTGGACTGGGTTTGGCTTTTATGTTTTGGGTTTTTTTATTAAAAAAAAAAAAAAACAACTTGCCATTATGCAGCTGTGTAATACATGACAATAGAGGGTGATAAATACTGCACAGCTGACGCTGAAAACAAGTTGAGTTAATGGAATGAAGCGAAGGTGATGACACTTCTTTTTTTTAAACACAGAAAGTCATGAGATATTTTAAACAATATAGTTTACGCAAACACAAAAAGAAATCCTTCAATTTTCCCTAAAGAGTCTCTGGTGTAAAGTTCATTTCCACTGGAGAACACACACACAAAACCCCATAAAATCCTAACCTCTGTTAAATGACTTCATGAATTCACACAAAGAGGGATCACACTTGTGCTTCTAAACTCCAGGTGAAGCAGCAGTCCTCCACTCTGCTGCTAAAATCCGCTCTGTTGCTGTTGGCTGCTAGAAATTAAAGAGTTAAAAGGGAGACCACTGAAAAAGAGTAAAGCATATGTTATATGCAGCATGTTACTTGCTCACTGGGCTTCCCATGGGCCAGTGAAGAGTGGGAAACTCTTCTGTGAAGGAAATGTATATGGTGTTAAGTTATAGACAGGCCTGCGTGTTAGCTCCATCTCTGCAAGCGGAATGACTTTGGCCTCACTTAGTTTCTTACAAGCACTATTTAATCAGGCTTCAAAACTTAAGTAGGCAACACTGTTATTCCCAGCTTACAGAGGAGTTGTAGGTGCAACAGGGTTAACAGCTACTGCAAAGGGATACGTTAAACGAGCATCAGGAGCTGGAATATAACTCAGTCTCCCAACCCTTGCCCACTTAACCATAATGTCCACTGTCTAAACCACTTCGATGCAAACCATGTCCTCTGAAGCCATTCCTGATGCCTAAGTAAGCACTGCAATTTTTAGAGCTACTGTGCACCTGCAGCTTCCAAATAGTTTCCGAAGGTCACCCACCTATCCTAATTTTTCCAAGCCTCAGCTTCTTAGGCCTTTCAAAACATGGAAAGAATAGCTGTCTCCCAGTCTTCCTGCCCACTGAGGTCAGTGAGAGACTTTGGTTTGACTTCAGTGGCTGTGAGAATTCCCTCCCATATTCTTTTTCTTCAGCTCTGGAGAGCAATTGTCTCAGGGTGGGTCAACGTCTGCTTCAAGAGAAACTGCTGTGTTGAGAATCACTATCTAATCATTACCACCCATGCACCACACAATACAAACAGTAAAAATTATGAGCAAATAAAACTGCATAAAAATAAAGAATAAGAAAACAGCACAATCATCCTAACAGCAATGGCTGGAAGTTCCTCTTGGAAGGCTTAACTGTTCCCGTGGCACAGAAGCTAGCAGCGATTGTTCTGTGCCGCAGTGGCGTTGCCCAATAACCCATTCTGTCTAAACTAACAGAGCTGGCTAAATTATCCTGCCTTGTGCTCTCTTTTAATTAATTGGTTAGTTTAAAGAGAGGATAAAAAGGCTGGCTGGGATCCAAGCTCAACTGCCTGCTACAAGAAAGTACTGATCAGAATATTTCTCTGCAGAATGAAACGTCTATCTCCTGGGCTTTTAGCAATAGCAAAACGAGTTTACATTTCTGTCTCTAATATGATTCTGTCCTCCAAGTCATTAACAGTTCCTTGATCCCTTCTCTTATTCCTGTCCCCTTTATCTTATTTATTGAAACTTGTAATATAAACAGCATTTCTTCACCTCCTGTCTTTTTGACATGTTGGTTGTCTGGAAAGAGGCACTAGCGCAAGGTTTCAGGGCATTCCCTCTGCATAGCAGCGGTGCTTCTGTCACAAGCAGGCACTGTCAGACACTGGCTATCATTTAGGTCCATCAGGGGCAACCTGGGGAGCAAGACACTGGGTCAGTGTAAACGAGCACAGCACAGTGTGACCTCAGGAGCGTTGGGCACAAGGCTGAGATCTGGCCATGTGACTCTTCCCAGCTAAAATCACATTCTTCCCCCACCACACGCTGGAAAATTAGAGACTGCAGATCTTTCTAAACATGCTTATGGATGTAGAAAACCCTTTCATAAGGGGGAGGAGGTAGCGAGGGGAGAGGTTTCTTCTAAAAGGCAGCACAGGATGGGATTGGAAGTGCCAGCACTTTTGCCCCCTCGTTGTCACATTCCTTTCCCAGGCCCGGCTGATGAGGCGGTCTGTGAGCTGCTCTGGCTGGGAAGGATCGCATTGCTGAACGGGGACGGGAAAGGGAATGTGGTTTCCTGAAAGGTTTCCAGCAAGTACATGGGAATGAAGCTCTTGAAAGAGACATGGAGCTGGAAGCACTTCCCTTCTGAGAAACACTTCCAATCCACTCCCTGGGCCAAATGTAATAACAGAGCTGACATTATTATTTCAAAGGGGGGAAAAGTCATTCTTCCAACTCACTGCTGTGATTTCTCCATTTTGAAGCCACACCTTCTTTGAGACCTGGAAGTCACGTGGTTTAACGCACAACCCTACTCACAAGGGATGCTTCTTGGGTACATCTCTATCAGCACTTATCACCAAGTCTTTCTGGAGCTGCCAGGAATGCTCCTGGCAACGAAAAACAGAAATTAAAGATGTGTTTTTCAACTTGGGTCCTTCCTTGTATACCTTGATTTATGTGGAATATATTGCTACAAACGGTCTGCAATATATGACAAGCTTTTTCCTACTGTCAGTCATGAGCCAATATCTAAATACGAGGGGAAATTCTGTGTGGAAACCAGCTATTTTGCCATTTAATGCGGCAAATTTTAAGTTTGGTAGGATCCTTCTACAGCAGCAAAGTCTCTCCCCTTCCCCACTTAATACATGGCACTGCACAACAAATGAAGAGAAATTACTTGAAATGCCTCTCCAACAAGCCTGTTGGAGAATAGGCTAACTGGTCCTCACGGGTGAACACTAAGAGTCGTGCTAAATACTCAGACAATCGCTAGAAGGGCTAATAACTGACATATGAAGGAAGAAAAGAAGCAGCAAAAGCAGCAAAGGACCCGGTTTCTGGTTTACCATCCAGGAATATGCTGGAATATGCACAGAAGAGTTACAAAACAAGTGCTGTTGACAGTACAAAGGGGAAAATAAAGCCATTAGAAACAGTATAAATTGTACTGGCATGAACAATGTTTCTCCCCAGACTTTGCTCTAGAAAAAAAAAGGGAGTGGCAATAATTCAGCAACCTCCCTTTCTAAATAGGGTCAGTTAAATTGGTAAAATTTTTGTTTAGATAAGGCCTCAGACTCACTGACTCTCTGGAACCCCCTCTTAGTCTTACCTCTAACCACTTTTTCCAGCCGATGGCAGGGAAAAATGTACCACAGGAGGCAGAGCCAGACACCAGTACTATCGTAAGAGCCTCGACCAAGAGTGTCTCAGCAAACACAGGGCCAGAATCCACCCTTGCTCACAGTGAGCAATTCATCCGACTGGGACTGCTTAAGGAGGCAACTTTTACGCCGCCAGCTTACCGACACCTGAAGCCATCAGCCTGCAGTGCCTAAGCTGCTATAAGACATGAGTCAGTCAATGTATTATGAGATTGCTGGAAAATAAGAATCATTTAGAACATTCTGTTCACATTTCTGTGTACAATCACTTAATCTCGTAGGTGGTTTTTTATTATTCCTTTTATATGCTTAGTTAAAATAAAATAAGAACACAAAAGCTCTTACCAGTATCAGAAAAAAGTAAAAGACCATTTTTTAGAGGGTTATGTCCATATTCTAAATAAGGGCAGGAAAATCTCTTGACTTTTGGAAAAAATACAGCTTTAACTATACAATCCCAAACCAACAGCATACTTCTCTTCAAAATACAGGGTCTTAAACAGTGGATGGCAAATTCTAGCTGATGTTAGAAGTTCAGGTAACAGTTGAGAGACCTGTTTCTGCAGTATTTCTGTGTTTTCATCTAACTCAAACATCCATACGCTTCTCACACTCATTTCCAAGGAAATTTTTTTTGAGGCAATAAATCCACTACACTTTGGAGGAGCGCTTCTTCTTTCAGTTTGATTCTTTCAAACAGAAACAGCTAAGAAATCAAAGATTCATAATGGGTTATAGAAAAAAAACCCCATCACTAAAAATATTAAAAGAAAACAAAACTCTGAGGCCAAAGGACTTCTAAACTGCAATCAGTTTATGCAAAAGGTGGTACAAATATGCCTGAGAACACAGGATCGTGCAGTCAAAGATAGGTGGATCTGAGTAATCTAAATCCAAAACAGTGACAAAAACCACTGCCTGAACCTGAGGATGGGTGAAGTCTCTGGAACCCTTCTTACTTGACAGGAAATATCCCAGGATGCAGGAGATTACTTCTACAAGAGCGAAAGACTGTCAGAATCTGGGTTGATAAGCATCTTTACTCCTGAACACAGTCATGATTTAGGAACAAGGCATTTCTCAGTTGGCATCCTTCAAAGAAATAAATTCAACAGGTGCTTTCAGAACAAGCTCAGCTCACAGATGAACTGAGGTCTCCACTAAAAGCCACTTGTGAACACTGTGTTTAAATGGAGCAGGAAGAGGAATTTGTGTCATTGACATCTTTGCACTTCTCATTCAACACCAGGTTAATAATACACAGACATAGGCCTGGAAGCAGGATTCCTCCCTCCCAACACCACGGCCTAAGCACCAGGCAACAGAGTCACACTGCCTTTTGTTCACTCTGGTTCAGTGAATCTCACGGTCCCCGCAAGCAGCTGACAGTGGCACAAACAAGAAACTACTCCATGTCATTCTGTCTCACACCTGCTAAAAAGACACCTTGTTATGGGAGAGCCACAGCAGAGGATTTGATTCCTCCTACCCCCTCCATACAGACTAAGGAGAAGAGGGAGCCCACATCTCCCCCACCCAGACAAGCACTAACCGGCAAGCTCTCCCTCTGGTCACACCGTGGAAAAGCAGCTCACCACTTGCTCTTGCACACTTCAGAGAAGGTGCGGGGCTCCGGACAATGGCTAGATAGAGGAATCTGCCCGCAAACCCTGCCAAGGCTTGGCGATGGCTGTGACTTCAGGCACATCCCAGCTAAAGTTCAGTGCTCCCTCCTGGCTCGCTCTAGACAGCTGGTTATTCAGGGCGAGGGTTTTCCGACTCACCCTGATGAATCACCACTTTTTGGTGTACAGTCTAGTGTAAGACTGATGGCTTCCCATGTGTTGAGAAGACCGATGACCTCATCAGACACAGCATTCATTAACAATGTGACAGTTACAGACGAACTGTTCTGGAGCAGTAAGCACCCCTTCACATTTGCCTTGCTTTCCTGATGAAAAGGCTCTGGAATGGCACGTTATTAGCATCCTCTGTTTTATTAGTATGATGGTCCGCATGTACGTCAACAAGAGATTTACATGGCAGGCCAGCGTGACACTGACATTCTGAATCGCCAGCAACACCATCTGGTTTTTGCAGGGTCTCATAAAACCAGCATGTGTGCCCATAAACTCAGAAATGCCATCAGCACCATGGAGGAAGTTGCCACTCAGACAGAGTTACCTTCATGTGATCTTCAGGGTTGCAGAGCTGCACGCAATTTTCATCAGACCAGTCTCAGAAATTCATGCAGCCTGTGCACAAACCAGATGAAGGGAACCTAGAGGGAAAGCCATCAATAATCATATATCAATGATCATAAAATTCAAGATTAAGTGACCGAGCAGTAACCAATTTAATCAAGTTTAGGAAATTAAGGTTACCCACTTTGATCTTGTATTTGAATATTTCCTAACGACCTCTATGGTTCTGCTTCAGCTCCCATCACACTTCTCAGTGTATACTCCACAGAGGCCTCACTGTTCTCCATCCCTGAGCTTGACACTGTGCTCCCTGGTGAATTAATATGACGTCCCTGCTGGGTGTGCTGGGCCTGCCACTCCAATTAAAAAAAAAGGACACGAGATAATGCAGCCACCAAACCTAGCAGAAATCTGCCTGAAAATATTCTGAAATGCTCTTACCATCTACACTGTTCCCTGCCAAGTGCCTCCACCATCTTTGTCCTCTCTTTTATATGAGGAATTGGATGTTAAATTAGCAAGTAAGGTTCGCACCTTAACATAACAATTACCAAAAATACACCTTTCCCTCTTTGTTATAAATTACTTTAGTGTGTAATTCAGCCAAATAAAGCACCACTTGTACACATTCTCTCCATCCTTTTCTCAGAATCACAGAATCATTTTGGTTGGAAGAGACCTTTAAGATCATGAGGTCCAACCATTAACCCAGCACTGCCAGGGTCCCTAAGCCATGTCCCTCAGCACCACATCTACACGTCTTTTAAATACCTCCAGGGATGAGGACTCCACCACTGCCCTGGGCAGCCTGTTCCAATGCTTCACAACACCTTCTGTAAAGAATTTTTTCCTAATATCCAGCCTAAACCTCCTCTGGTGCAACTTGAGGCCATTTCCTCTTGTCCTATCATTTGTTACTTGAGAGAATAGACTGGCCCCCACCTCACTACAACCTCCTTGCAGGGAGTTGTAGAGAACAATAAGGTCTCCCCTCAGCCTTCTCATCTCCAGACTAAACAACCCCAGTTCCCCCAGCTGCTCCTCACAGGACTGGTGCTCTAGACCCTTCACCAGCTTCACTGCTCTTCTCTGGACACACTCCAGCACCTCAATGACCTTCTTGGAGTCCCTGACCCAAAACTAGACACAGTATTAGAGGTGCAGCTTCACCAGTGCTGAGTACAGGGGGACAATCACTGCCCTGCTCCTGCTGGCCACACTGTTGCTGACCAGGAAGCTGCTGGTCTTCTCAGCCACCTGGGCACACTGCTGGCTCATATTCATCTGGCTGTTGACCAACACCCCCGGCTCCTTTTCCACTGGGCTGTTTCCAGCCACTCTTCCCCAAGCCTGTAGCATTGCAGGGGCTTGTTGTGACAGAAGTGCAGGACCCAGCACTTGGCCTTGTTGAACCAATACCATTGGCTCATCAATCCAGCCTCTCCAGATCACCTGTTGCGAACAATAGGTCTAGCAGGGAGCCTTCCCTAGTTGGGTTTCTCGTCAGCTGTGTCAGGAACCTCCTAGACTGTTCCCTCTCCACTGTATTGGATTTCCAGCAGACATCTGGTTAGTTGAAGTCCCCCGCAAGAACAAGTGGTAGTGATCGTGGGAATTCTCCCAGCTGCTCATAGAATATTTCACGTAGCTCCTCATCCTGGTTGACTGGTCTATACCAGACTCCCACCATACCACGCCATGCTGGCCTTTCCCCTGATTCTTACTCATGAACACTCAACGTTGTCGTCACCATCGGTATGCTCAAAACAATCAAAATGCTCCCTACCAGGCAGTTCATGAAGGAGAGGAGGCAATACCTGCCTCCATAAGCTTCATGGGCCTTAATGTCTGCATGGAAAAGGGCTGTCCTTTCCCAAAGACTCTGTACTGGGTTACACAAGCAGGGCCTATAGACATTTACCTTGTTTCCTTAACATATTCTCAAAGGCTTTGATGTCCTCTCCCTGCAGGGAGCCTACAGGTCTAGGATCAGGAGGACTCACCAACAACCACACACACGGCAAAGCCCAGATGGAGAGGGAGAGCAATGGAGAACTTCCTCAAAGTACTACGTGTGCATATGCACAGGGGATTGGGAGTGAAGACCTTGCCTCTGGAAGTCACACAAAGCACCGGACAAGGGAAACAGCCTTCCAGCCCCTCCTCGACCTGCTTTGTAGCCAGGCTGCTCACAGGCTGTCTGGCTTAACACCACCAAAATCCTGGTATGTCAGCTTTGCAAAAGATAGGAAACAATAAGATGAGTCTCTTCGGCCATGGCTCTGCACAGATGTCTTGACAATTCTCTGTGTGAACAGCATTTGGACAATCCACTCAAGAAGGACATGTGCTCTCTGTTCTTCCCGGGCAACCTCCAAATCAAAAGCGAGGAGTGACTGTCCAGGTTCTTGGGCAGACAGCCTGGAGAAAAAAGCACAGAGGTCCTCCTGAAGTCCACCCCCTGACGGAAGAGAAAGGAAAAAGAAATGCCCTGCTCTGTCCTGCCTTGAGGGTGCTCCTTTGCTCCATGCCTTGAGCAGAGGAGCCACCGTGGCAGCTGTGGGACACAGAAGAAACTGCAGAAGGGCTGTCACAAGACTCAGCGCTGATCTCCAGCTCCTGCCAACCCCCCTAGCTGTTTCGCTCCAAATCTGATTGTTTGAAACTAGTCAGCAGGCTGCAGAGGTGAATGTTGCCCAGCCTAGGGATACCAAGTGATGTGGATGTCCCAACGTGTGCACATTCCAGGCCCTACCTGACACCACGATTAAGAGCTGAATAGCTATCAATACAAATCAGGAACAACAACTTGACTTGCTCTGTTGTAGATTCCACTATACAAAACCAAATGTTCATTATTAAGCAATTTATTACAATATTAAACATTAAAGGCCAAGTCCACGATTGATGTGATCAGTGTAGCTGCACTGAAGCCCTCAAATGATTGCAAATTTACCCCAGTGGGTACTCTTGTACTGATAGTATCAAGGTTTTTAAAAAAGCTTCATTTTATTTTTTTCTGTCTGGCTGAACTGGTGTGGGAGGGAGCAGAGTCATTACTCTTTGGCAGCTTTGTATCTGTTCTCATGAAGCTTCCAGTCAAGTTTTTGCAAACTCAAGACATTTAGTTGCTGTTGTTTTAATACACACCTCAGCCTACAGACACTCAGCTGAAAAAAACGACCAGTTCCAATCCCCTGGTAGCTCTCCTATCATCACTAGTGTAAACCGACCAGCCTCTCCTCCACCAGCAGCCTAAATTCCCCGAAGCGCCGTTTCCAGATGGGGAAACTGCCTTCACAGACACCTGTTACACCTCATAACATCAGATAGCACAATGTCTGTAATTCCACCTCAGACCCATCCTGCAACTTAGTGAGTCACTCTGTGTGTTTTACCTACCCTGTGAACTAAAGCAAACAAACAGGAACTATTTGTATTCTTCTTATTTATGCCAGGGCTTATAATAAACCCCTTTGGAAACACTTCCGAACAGGTAGCAGCCGGCGCGCAATTTCTGCCAAGGGTTTAAACTAGTCTTTACCTGTTGCAGCTGTTGGGAAATTTCTTGCTGTTGCTCGAAGCATACTTGTACCTGCACGCTGGGATTGGGAATGTGAGCAGGTGTCTGCAAACCACAGCTGTATTGCTAGCTGTGCTCGCCGTCTCAGACTCCACACTAATCATACCGGCAACGTCTGGTACCTGCAACATCTTGCTGCAAAGATTCTCATTCAATTTGTTTTACAACAGCCATCAGAGCTGCTCTGAGCTATAAAAGCCTCTCCAGCTAATTTCTGTGTGCAGCGTGATGTTCCTTACCCTGGAGGCCCTTTAAGATCTGACCCCTTTCAATGTTTTCCCCGCTGTCAGCCAGGACAGCAGAAGAAGAGGTGGTATGCGGGGCTGAAAAGCCTAGCAGTCCTCAATCAGCCCTTTGTCTTTCACGACCAGCTTTTTATCCAGGGGCAACAGTCTTTTTCCATTACCAGTAAAACCGAACCCCCCAGTAGGGGTGATGAAGAAACAATAAAACTAATCATTAAGCAGGCCTGCTGAGAAGTGAATTCCAGTCCCAGGTCAGATCTAATTGCATTCTGACACTGAAGCAATAGCCTGGTCATTAATATTAGCAATGTCATGTTTCTTTTTATTTATTTGTCTCCATTCTGCTCTCCATCCCCATAAAGAAAGATACACAAACATTTAGAACGATGAAAAGATGTGCGTAGAGATCAAAATGCACATACCGTCCTGTGGTGTGCTTTGCAAGTTCTTAAAATACTCTCTTTTTTTAGCCAAGATCAATTATAGAAAAACTAAAAACAAATAGAGCATTTTGGAAAGTGATGAGCAACTGTAAAAGGGGTATTTAGTAAAAATTACAGCAGTGCCATGGCCTATTACCAAGAAAAACCATGTACACAGGGGAGGAAAGACAAATCTAACCATATAAGCACACAAGATATATAGGTGTAACTGTGATTTTTGCAGCTGAGGAGATTTAGGGACCTATCTTCGAGTAATTGCAACAGAAATATGCTGCTTTCAAGTTCAAGTACAGCACGTGCCTGCACATGCCATACACACATTCATTAATATATTCCTGAAAATTTAACTGTCTTTAGGTCTCTTTCCTCCCTTGCCACCTTCCTTTTACTGCTTTCACCACTAATGATGTTTTGCCCTGGTCTGCATCCTCAGCCTCCTCCCCCACGGTATTTTGCCCAGACTCCCGGCCAGCCTCCCAGCCTGAGACTTTTCCTTCGAGAACCTAAACAAGATGCCTTTGCATCTGACTGAACACAATGGGCCTCTCTTCAAAGACAAGCAACATTTTTCCTATCATTGTTTCCAGGGGAAGAGTCACTCTGCAGTCTGCTCAGATATTATGGTCCACACAAGCCTCATTAGCTTACGGGTAGATTTGCTGTCATAAAAGGGTTCATACAACTAACAAGATTGCTTAATCCCTTCCTAGGTCCCTCAGCATTTGTAACAAGCTTTGTAATTGCTTTTTAAATAAAATGCCCTGACCTTGGAAACTCACTTGCAAGCCAGCTCAATCCTCTGGCTTTTTTTCCCTTCATATAGCTTTTATGACCTTTCCTATCTGGATATCAAGCCCTTTCTCAAAACTATCTTAGTCCAACCCTCTTGATTCTATCCAGAGCTAAAAGTCCTCAGCATGTGCTTTGGATCCCATCCCTACCTGGCTGCTGTGCTCAGAGGGGCGTCGATCAAATCTGGTAACAGCAAATCAGGGCCCAGAAAATGTATTTGCAGAACCTGGAGCTGTTCCATCTAATTGCAAGCAGGCTTTCACAACTCATTAACTGAAGAAAATTTCCTTATCAGGTGAGGATGTGACTAACTTCCACCCAGATTTCATGTTGTGGTTCTTATTGAAAACACTTGAAAAGATTTTTCCTTTATCCATGGAATGAGCTCTCAAAACGTGCTTTATTGAAAGCCACGGTATGGCACAGTGACAATTTTTCCTGGTATTTGCTATGCACTTCATGTTCCAGGGTTAGCCGAGCTGTGCCTGCCCTGATGGCACAGGGGTAAAGCCTCTCATCTACTGTACATAGGGGACTTCTCTACTTCTCTGGGCTATTCTGTGCCTTAATAAACACTTCAAGGGTGAGCTGGATCAGTGTGTAACAAGGTGGAAAGTACTGGGACTCACACCTAGAACTACTATCTATTAACCCACCGAGGACCTAAATCACATGTAAAGCTACAGCGACTTCATTCCCAAGGTGAGCATCTGAAACGTACCCAAAACATTACAGACATTACTGAAATGTAATTAGCAGTAAATATTATTATAGTAATAACTTAGCACTTTACTTTCCAAGACTGAAAAAACATTTTGGTAAACTCTAATTAAGACTCGACTCATGAAACTCAACCCCTTTGCAGTGGAGAGCAATATATGTATAATGGTGTGCAGCAACACGACCCAACAGACCGGAGCAGGAAAGCGAGGAAATTACCACCTGCAGCCTGCGAGTTCAGAGGGAATTAGGTAAACAGAAGGATCCCAGGTGGAACTAGGATTAGGGCAACTTGAAGTCAATTAACTCTACTACCAGAGAAACCATTACAGAACACTTAAGACCAGTAATTGCGATGAAGCTTTTTAATACCTTTTCTGAAAAATACAACCCACATCAGCAGTGTTCCCCACGTCCTATTGAGACACAAGCACTGACTCAGGTGAAGATGTTCCACCTACAGAGGAGCAACTGCTGACTGCAGCACTTGAGGGCTGCGAGCACCACCCCAAACCTCTCCAGCGCGAGGCAGTGAGAGCCTCTTGCACAAGGCGCTCCACAGGAACTGTCTCTTCTCAACATCGAGCTGCCCAGGACCTTTTTCTCCCACATATCTCAAAGCGTAAGCAGAGGAATTTAATTGCAAACAGGCCCCATTCCTCTTATCCCCATAACTGTAAGCTGCTATTATATTTTATACCTTACATGAGTAAACTACATGCATTTCCACCAATTATTTTCCTTTAATCTCCATGCCCTTCCCTAATCTTGATAAAAATATTTGAATCTTTAAATCCATTTTAGTTTCCAGTATTTGCCATTATGAGGTTACTTGCTCTTCTAAAATCGCAAACTGTATCTTAAACTCCTTTTCCTTTATGCTTTCTCTTTTTCTAAAATACAGTCATGCACCAGAAATTACTTGTGTTTTATACAAAACAGACCAGCTAAAACTACTACGTATTATTTATTAGAAATAAATGAAAAATTGCCATTTCATCATTTTTCTTAAGCATATAACACATCACATGAATATATCTACGCAAATGTGCACTGGTACTAAAATTTAAATGGGGGTACTAAAACACCCCCAAACTCAATATTACTTAAGACACTTCAAGCTAAGTCTGTCAGGTCTTGATTCAAAGCTCTTGGAACCCAGAGAGAGCCATTTCATTGACTTTCATTGCTTTTGTTTCACACTCCTAAAGACAGCACCAGAATATTTGGAGGCAGAGCTGATTTTTTACATGAAGCTAACCTCCAAAGTCAGGAAAAGCCTGACCTTGGGAATGACAACCCAAAAATTATCCACACAAATGGTCCCAAATAGCCAGAAAAAGTTGGCAATCCCTTATGATGTCTTTCTCCAGATCAACTCACCCCAAAGAAAAGACTATTGGGAAGAGTTTTCACGTGCCGTACAAAATCTGTTTCATTTTGAGAACATCTCACCAGCATCTGCAGCATAGAAATGCAGGACAGGGTCACAGCACGAAGTTTCAGGTGGACACCAGGCCCAGTGCATCAACCCTGGTACAACGTCAGAGCACCCACCCCATTTCGCTCACAGGCTGCTCAGCGGTAGACTGAGCTCTGTGGAGTCATTGCAACGTCAAGCTATGTCACACAATGGATTATCGTCACTTTCAGAAACCACGGAAACCTCTCCTGTCACACTTGCACTTTTAAATGAAGTCACTAGGCAGATGGAGGTTGGTTGTCCCTACCTATGCCTCTTTAGTCAGACCCTCTTCTCCCTCTGCTGCTGAATTCAGAAATGTCACCTC
This sequence comes from Buceros rhinoceros silvestris, assembly GCF_000710305.1. Lineage (NCBI taxonomy): Eukaryota > Metazoa > Chordata > Aves > Bucerotiformes > Bucerotidae > Buceros > Buceros rhinoceros. Next base: position 26,455 of record NW_010421263.1, read on the forward strand.
TTATATTACTTTTCTCACACAATAGTGTCACACATTGTGTCCTAAGCTCCCCTGAAGTCCTCGAAAATTATTATTCCCTCAATTAGTATTGAGGAAAAAAAAAAACCCAACAATCAACATGTAAGAGGGTTGTCCAACATCCATCGGCCCTGAATTTAGGAAAACTGGAATTAAATGTACCAGCAGACAATCAGGAACTTGCTAAGAGCTCTGAGGACAAATGAAAGCTTGATTGCATTTTACTTACAAAAGCTTCATTACAGCCTTCACAATACTCCAGAAATCTGTTTTGTGGGACAGCTGTTCCGAGGTTTTGTTGTCATTTATGATTTTTATTAGAATCCATATCAGCTTCGGCTCCCTCTCATGGACTGAAATTCCAGAAGCTCCACTTCATAAGGCTTGTTGAAGCCTACTGTACACAAGAAATCAGTTCGATGAAACTGCTGGAGTCAAGACAGAAGGAAAAAAACCTCCTCTCCTCTTCCATCCTCCAAAAGGCTTACAGAGATTGACCTAACAGAATATTTTACCAGTAGTTTGCTTACTCTGGAGGAAAACTAATTTAGTAATCCCATTGAACAAACAACACGTCTGATTGTCTCTGGGAGGGAAGTGAAGGAACAAAGAAATCTTGTCACACCGTGGTTTTTAGGATGAAGTTATTCAACCCCCCAAACCCTTGCAGCAATTCCTTGTGACTCATTCTCCTCTGAAAATGCTGTTATCGATCTCATATTGAGACAACGGAATTTGACTCATTTGGTGTCTGTTTCTGTTCAGTTGGCCTTTCACAGAAGCCAGAAAAACAGTATCTAGGTATCTATTATAAACACTGGAATGCAGCGAGATTTTGGGAGACCTCATTACGGTTAAGCATGATGAATGAACGGAGGGCAAAAGTTACTGAGGAACTGAGGTTTCTTCCAATTCTGCGTCTTCTGAGGAAGGAACAGAGTAAGAGACTTTCCAGCTGCAGTCAGAGAAAACTCCAGTTGCAGACTCAGTTACCTGTTAGGATCTACCAGCCCAAGTTGTCTAGAACAGCAAACGCTCCTTCCCCAGCAGCTACGTGTTACTCCACTGGAAATACCAACACACAGAAGACAAAGCCCTTTTCACTCTCTTTACACCAGCTGAGTACTCCCAGCCACTTGAACCAGTTATTGAAGGTCTAAAGTAATACCAGAACGGGCAGTTTTAGAACATGATCTTGCTTGTACTGAAGGCAACAGTGACCTGATTTGGGTGTGAAGGCCCTTTGGGGATCACGCTTGCTCAAAGCAAAGCCAGAGGGTACATGTCACCACAAGCATACTCCAAAACTGACTTTACGGGAATGATGAATAATGAAAAAAATGAGGGGTTTAAGCCTAGGTGCTCTACCAAGGTTTACTGGGAAGCAGGCAAAGTGCCAAGCATCCCTGTACTCTTCGCCCAGCATCCCTGTACTCTTCGCCCAGCTCGAAGCCTTCAGCCCTGCTCCGAAAGAGCCAGGTTCCCTCAGGCCATTTCCGCTGCCAGAGAGAGCTCCTGATACCTCGCTGGAGCTTGCTCCCTCTCCTGCAGCACCAGGTTATTAAAGCGCCTGTATTGCTCTGCCTGCCCCCGCAAACATAAATCTTCATTTCACGCTGCCTTGCCTTTAACACTGAACATAAAAGAATGTACTTTTTATTGGAGTTTTATCTTTGCCTGGGCTTCTAACAACCCATACCGAACACCCGGTTATAACGGCCCCTTCTGGATTTAGAGGCATATAAGCTGTTTGTGCTTGGCTGCATACATCGGTATTTTTATGTTCTTACGTATCTTTATCTGTACTGTACCTCCGAATACGCTTAAAACTGCTTTGAGAAAACACCCTACGACTTCATTCAAATGAAATTCTAGAAAAGCAGATTTCCTCATCACTTGAACCTTCACATTCAGCGAGGGCTGGAGCGTTTAATTTCGGCCGTTTGTTTTAATTTGGCCATTACGGTTAAAAGGCCATGCCCCAGATTTGGCTCCCTGAAGAGGCAGTTTGCTCCAGCTTGAACGGGTACGAGGCAGAGATTTTTCATGTCATAGAAATGCTTCTCTCCCATCTTCTTTTTTCTCTTTCCTAATGTAAATTTTGCAATGCTAGTTCTTTTCAGAGGAGACGAAGGGATAAGTGGTGGTTTACAGCTCAACCTTCCCCTGGTATCCATAAATATTTATTGTGTCTTGCCCTGTTTCAAGGTGCAGATGAAATTCATCGGCAGGGGGGGACAGGCAGTGGAGAGGGAAGGGATGTGGAGGGGCGAACATCATCCTCAAGATATAAATGTGAAGAAAATGAAAACAGATGCGTGGAGAGGAAAAGAGAAGCTGGTGGGAACGCGGCGGGGCCGGAGCACGTTTTCCCCGGGAGACGCGGCTGCACATCCTGGGGACACCCCGCGGGCGGTGGCTCCCCGCGGCCCGTTCCCGCGGGGAGGCGGGAGGCC
>NW_010421264.1:0-5593 GCF_000710305.1 Buceros rhinoceros silvestris
ATATAATTATTAAGTATTTTATTCTTAGATGTCAGGACGAGCTGGAAGACGGGGACAAGACATGATTGGTAACGTGTTCTTCTACGATATCCCGCCAGCCAAAGTTGAAAGACTTATCAAATCCAACGTACCTCAGTTGAAAGGCCAGTTTCCTTCGACTGTTTCCTTAATACTGAGGCTCATGCTGTTGGTTTCGAAGGCTGATGACAAAGCAGATGCCAGAGCAAAGGTTTAATATTCTTTTTCTTAATAGCAATTTAATTAAATTAGAATGTCTCCTTAACATGAGCAGAAAGCTCAGAAGTAAGCAATCTGCCTCCAAAGGAAATTGCATACTTTGCTATACGGCTTCTAGTACCTGTGCCATCTTCTCCACAGTATTGAACTGTTCTCACATATTTAATCTTTGCAATAAATATCATCAGAAAGAATGCTAATATCAGGAAGGTATTTTTACTGACTCTTGTCCCATGTAATATTTGCATTAACTTGGAGAATCAGAAGGTGTTCCAATATTTAAAATCTCTGCTTTATTTGAGAAAAAGATGTGAACATGCATTTCCATAGGGAAGAGGGGAGTTATGAAATGGTGTCACAATAGAAACAATAAGAAAATGGTATGTATTACTCACTTGTTTAAATCAGCACACCAACTCTCTGGAATCAAATTATTATTCTTGCCATTTAATGCAGTGATTTAAGTAAACAGCCCATGACTGTGATTACAAATTGGTCAGAGGTCTCCTCTCTGTTATTAAGGAACCCCAGATGATCCGTTTCTTACATTCACTTCAGCACATAGACATTTCTTTTCAGGGACTCACTGAATGAATTCAGACATAAGTCTTCTTATGACAACGAAGTAAATTGGCCAACTTCTGTGTTAAATATTAAAATGGCATTAAAATGTAAGGAGAAACTGAGGAAACAAAAACTTCCTCATTTTTGTTTAATGATATTTAAATCCTTGTCTTTTAGATCTCTATATGAATTTCATGTAATTAACTTTAAAACGTCAGGATAAACTTAGAAAATGAGCACACATCTGTCAGACAGAGGATGGACTTTTTCACAAGCATTTGCAGGAGTTAGGCATTCAGTTTACATAAAAATACAGCAGAACTCCCACCCAGCATTTTTACCTTGAAAACCAATTGATGAAACAGAGCATAAAATCTGGATATTAAATTTCTTTGCTTGTTACAATATTAACATTCCCTTGGATTTCTAATATCTCTCTTTTTTTTTTCCCCCCCTCCCTGTTTATCTGACCAGGCATTGTCAGTGTTGAAGCACTCACTGATGTCTTTCAGAAAAGAAAGATATGCTGAAATACTAAAAATTTATTTTATGTTTTCCTTGCAATTTCTTATCAAAGAGGTAGGTTTTAACTTGTTCTCATAAAAGGACATTCTTCTTAAATCTACAGATTCTCATTTGTTTGTGTTAGTATGCTTTCATTCAAAGAGCCGTATCATTTTATATTTCATAGTAATAGGCTATTTCTTTCTCTTAGAAATTTAAGGAAACAGACAAAATTAGAGTGCTTTCAGTTTGAAGTGAATTTTGATTTACGGATGGAATAAATTCAATAGAAAAAGTCTTATGTGTGGCATATATGATTACAACTTGATTAGGAAAGTAAGAGTTGTGAATTTATATTGTATATGAAGACAAATGCCTCTGAATTAATAGGGGTTTAAAACATACTAAGGATGACGTGATTTCCAAAATGCGGGAAGAAATTATATCTCTAATAAAAAGTAGGTCTGAGAATACTGAAAATTAGTGGTGCATCTCTCCATAGTAATAATTTCAATTTGATAGACACTCTTTTTGAAAATTCTTATGCATGATGTTGTTTTGGCTTACAGCTCAGGATTACACGCAGTAAGAGACACCAATAATGTGATTACATTAATAAAATCATCTGTGCCCAGGTTTCCCAGTCCTGCTCCCAGTAAGAGCCCTAACCAACATTTCTGCCTCCTCTACTGGGTGTCCCTTGTGTGTGAGACAAGGAGTCTGATGCTCCTGTTAAGAGAGGAGCGTGCATCTTGTGCATCAGTTCAGTGCACAAGAGAGATTAGTAACACTTCCGAACAGCTACAGTTAACATAAAAAGTGGGCAAAGCCTGGTCCACATGCCTGTTATCCTGTCTCCAATAATTTTCCTGGGGAAGTGTATTAAAAAAAACCCCCAAAACAAGCATATAATGATGATTTTTGATACTTCCTACTTTCTTACATGGTGTGATACAGTGATCTCTGACAGGAGAAGTGTCCTGGAATTTATAGCCTTTAACGGAGTTTTATTCCATGAGCTTGTTGTGTTGTTTTTTGAAACTAGATAAGCTTCTAGCACCTAAACATTTGCAGCATATATTTGACAGATCAGTGCTTGCTGTGCCTTATTCAACTTCATCTTTCACAAATAAGCTTTTTTCTTTTAAATTAAATAGGGCTACTTGGATCAAGAAGGTAACCCCATAGGATTTGCTGGACTTGTGACGCACTTGTACTATCACGAACCATCAAATTTTGTTTTAGTGAGCTTTCTTGTGAAAGGTTTATTCCACAAGTTGTGCCAGCCAATTAAAGGTAAATAATACTCTGTGCATCTTAATTGCTGTCTATGGCAGACTGAGTCCCCAATAGTTCTGAAATGTTCTGAGTGCCTTCCTGCTGCTGCCACCTTTTGCTTGCCTAGCCTTCCTCCTCACATCCTTGGCCTCTGCCTCTATACGCTCTGCATATGCTTATATTTCCATCTGAGAAAGCCAAGGCGTACATAGGGCAATGCGGGGATCATTAACCTAAATTTACTGTTTGTGAAACATTCTGATGACGTAAGAAAAGAATGCTATACATAGAAAAATTACTAATTCTGACTCCAGAGCAAAATTTGCATGCCATGTAGCAAATAAGATGGATGACCACTCTGAATATCGAAAAATTAGAAAAAATGAACTACTACAGTCTCATTACATGAGGCAAATCCATTCTGCGCACAGAGATACGCTGCAGTGTGTGAGCATATAAGAACAGAGTATTAATTTGTAAATATTACTAGTTGCTTAATTATCTTCCAAAGTATTTTGTATGCAATGAGTTGATCTTTAGCCAACACAGTTTTGCATAACCTCTGTCAAGAAAACGGCAGCTGGGAAAGAAACTCATGAATAGGATTTGTTTATTTTAAGAAAAAAAAATTTCTTTTTTACATTTTCATATCTAACCCAAGTACTTTCTGTTTTGGCATAGGCTCAACTGTTTTTTCAGAAGATGTCCTGGAAAAGCTAGTGCTCATTCTAGCAAACCTGTTTGGGAGAAAATACCTTCCAGCCTGCTCAATGAAATATAAATACACGTTTTGCCAGTCAAAGGTAGAGAAAGTATTGGTCTTTACTGTAACTCATGTTGTGTACCACCTAATGAACTTGCTGCCTTTTGTGAGTTATACTAGTGTCATTACGGATGTACAGTATCCTGGTGGGCCAGCAGTTAGCTGCCCACCTAGCCGCTCTCTTAATCCTCTGTCATCTCAACAAAATGGGAGAGAAAACAGGATAAGAAAAGCTCATGAGTCAAGACAAACCCAGGAAGACCGCTTACCAGCTATGATCACGGACAAAACAGCCCCAGTTGCCAGTTAAAATGGATTGTGGTAGTGAGAAACAAAAAATAGAAATATCAACACCACCTTCTCCCTCCCCTTCCCTAAGCTCAACTTTACTTCTTCATTCCTGACTACTTTACCTCCCCTCCACTTCAAGCAGCGCAGGGCTAACCAGAAATGAGCAATGAGTTGCTATGGTCTGTTCTTAACAGCTGTCTCTGCTGGTTCTTTCTACTCGCATATCACCCCTGCTCCAGTTTGAGTTCTCCCCGTGAGCTACAGATCTTCAGGATAAACCTGCTGCAGTGTGGACTCTCCATGAGCTGTAGTTCTTTCAGGAAACATCCATCCTGCTCTAGTTCACAGGCTGCAGTGCGGGTATCCGCTCCAGCATGGTGCTCTCCACTGAGAGCTGCAGGAAAATTTTTTCTCCACTGTTTCTCTCTTCCATAGGCTGCAGAGGAATCTCCATTTCATCACCTGAAGAACCTCCTCCCTCTCCTTCTTTGATCTTGGTGCTCACACTGCTGCTTTGTACTCTGCCTGTGTAACATTTTTGTCCTTTCTTAAATAATTTTTCCCAGAGGTGCTGCACTTGTGCCTGATCGGCATGAAATACATGTTCATCTTTAAAGATCCATTAATTCTAGATGGTCAGGCAGTCTGACAAGTTGGGTAAAGTTTGGAGCTGTTCTCTTTGCTTCTTGCTACTAATATGGGTGTACTAATACGTTATGTATGCACCAACGTAGAACAGTCACTTTGGAGAAGTTACCAGAATTAAGCAATAAACTGCATGCTATTTCAGGTCTTTCTAGAAGATCTGCCAGAAGACTTTGCAGATGCTGTAAATGAGTACAACACCAAAGCAAAGGAAAATTTTGCTCATTTTCTTCTGACAACTGCCAAGCTGGCAGATATGGAACAAGAATACAGACTTCCACTGTCAAAGACAGGTAGGAAGTGAAAAATTAATTCATATTCATAATTTTTGAAATTGACGGTATTAGGAAATTTAGGGTTAATTTTTATTTTGTGAAGAAAAAATGGTGACTTCAGATATGCTAAGAGGTACAATTTCTATTTCACTTCTGTTTTACAGGCCTTATAGATTACAGTGTATATAGTAGAGGTTTTGCACAGGGAAAAGATCATTTTAGTTGCTATTCTTTTATTATTTTGTAGAGAAATCACAGAATCATAGAATCATTTTGGTTGGAAGAGACCTTTAAGATCGTCAGGTCCAACCATTAACCCAGCACTGCCAGGTCACCACTAACCACGTCCCTCAGCACCACATCTACACGTCTTTTAAAAACCTTCAGGCATGGAGACTCCACCACTTCCCCAGGCAGCCTCTTCCAGTGCTTTACCACCCCTTTGGTAAAGAATTTTTCCTAGTATCCAGCCTAAACCTGCCCTGGCACAACTGGAGTCCATTCCCTCTAATCCTCTCACTTGTTACTTGAGAAAATAAGAAATCGATAGGACATTTTAATAAAAGGATAAATATATAAAATTAATTATTGAATAAAAGCTTTAAAAAACTAATCATCAATGCATTTGTAGATCCTCATATGTCTGTGACACTTGAATTGCTTTCAGAGTCTTACAAAGGTTAGATTTTCAACAACTGAACAGCTTTAAGGTTGAAGTAACAATTAAGAACATTGCACCATTTTATAAATTGACTAAGTTACTTAGGCCAATAAATGATGCCCAATAACCAAAGCAATATAAAAAGGCATGACTATAAAATTACCAAGCAACATGGATTGCCATTGGGTGAAAAATATTTAACTACTACATAACCTCATGTTACTGCTTGGAAGAGAGATATAGAAACAATGTAATATACCACTATCCCATTGCCTAGCTCCTCTAAAAATAACCTGCCTTCAAAATTACTATTTTTTGCAGTAAGGAAACACTTTAACTACAGCAGATAACTAACTATATTTATTCATCCTTTTT
>NW_010421264.1:5743-8891 GCF_000710305.1 Buceros rhinoceros silvestris
GATTTTTTTTTTTTTCAGTCTTTGAGGTGTACAAATGAAGGAAAAGAAAAAAAAAAGCCCAAATCACCTTACATGCTACCCTATCTTATAATCTACTTTGAATTTCAAGTATGGTGATAGCTAGACCACAGAAAGTTTTGTATAAAGTGGTTGTCCACTTAATACAAAGGTGAAGCACTGGGAGAGATAGATAGACAGGGTGAATGAAAAACAAGACTGAATACTACATATGACTTGAGATGTTAAACAGCAGTTTTCCATTTCCAGTAGAGAGCACTGGAAAGTGTTGCATAATGGTATATCATTAGCTACACTACAGTGAAATCCTATTTTTTCATATTCAGTTTAAGGTTGCTTCTATTAACAATAGAGGGACCCCACACCTTGATATGTTACTTTAAAATGTAGAAAACAAAATGCTGTAAATCAGAATGACAGAGCTCCAAATTAGAAGAGGAAAGCATGGGCTGCCTGGCCATTTTAAGGATATATATTCCTTTATACATATTAATGCTACTAATGCTACTTTTACCTGGGATGTGAGCTGTGGAAATTTAATTTCCTATTCTACTTGAATGGAAAAGTTCCTTGTTTAAATGGAAGGTGTAATGTGGTTGCTTTCTCCCCATTCTGCTGAAGCTGTTTCACTTTGAAAGAAACATTTTCCATCAGATTTACAGAAAAAGAAACGCAAGATCAAACCACGTTCTGTAGTTCAAGAGGTGTCAGAGACTTCTGTACTTACCATTACTTGGGACGAGGCTGCAAAAAAACCCCGCTATGTCAAACTGATGAGATTTTTAAATGAATGCCATAAACAGTGTAACTACAGCATACTCACCACAGCACAAAGCATAAAAGGTTATGGTTGATAATTTGGAAAGAAAGAATAGGTTTCTATTTAGAAAGGGAAAATCAAAAGTACAAATATTTTTAGAAATAACTAGACAGTGACTGAAATTAGAGGTAGACCACAAGCCAACTGAAATGCCATGCTGTTACAAAACCAAAAATTCATACTGGATTGTACAAAGAAGAGTGCTTGTGTGTGACAACCTTCACAGACTTCAGCCCTAACAGGGCCTCAGTTAGAACATTCATTCTTTAGAACTCCACACTTCAAGAAAAATGTTGGCTGGGAGTCCAGAGGATAGCAATAAAAACTATTACATGTCTAACTATTAAAGACTTGTGCATATGGGCTGAAAAAAGAGTTGTGTTTCTTTTTTTTTCTTTCTTCAACGTAGGACAGAATAAAAGATGAAGGTAAAAGAAGCCTTCTAATAGCAACATTCCCATTGTTTTTGGCACAGCTTCATGCTGTTAGCAATTCTGGCTACAGATGAGTCAAGGAGAAAGGCTTACATTGCGAGGGGTGGGTGGAATTGAGCTGCAATTACTCTCACCCCTAGAAAACTTGCTTTTCTATACTACTACTTCTTATGAACAAAAGACACAAGATCTATCAAGAAGGATTTAAGTTTAGAAGATAAACCCTGTTTCCTGTTATTATATAACAAACTGAAAAATTTTTGCTTTTATAATAGATTGCTGAAAAGGAGTTTGTGTTTCATATCTTACGTTGTATTTGAAACTTGTCTAGATTTTCCATCTAAGAATTGGCATGGCTCTGAACTAGCATCTTATTTGATGGACACCACCAAAAGCATATCTGCCATCTCACCTTTCGCATGTTTATCTGGAATGGTTGATAATGATCTGTTTCATGGGGATATCATTAATAAAGTAAGTTATTTTTTTCATGGGAGCAGAATTTTATTACAGTTCAATAAAAATGGGGTTTTTTATTACAATATTCTTGCCTGTCTGTAGTATGATGGCACTCTTTAGAAGAAACAATTTGAAATATCTCAAAAAAAAAAAAATCAGCATTGAGTAGTACCACATTATCACAGTGCAAGAAACACAGAACAGATGGACACAGGAAAAAAAGAATCTGTAACTAGTTTGCTTTCTTGCAAGGCCACTGTTCCTTTCAACTGAGACAATTAAATTACTCTAAAATTTCAGATTCAAACCATATCCCCAGTTTGTTTTCTCCAGTCAGGAGTTAGTTAAAAAAAAAAAAAAAAAAAAAAAAAAAAAAAAAAAAAAAAAAAAAAAAAAAAAAAAAAAAAAAAAAAAAAAAAAAAAAATCAATCACACAGTAGACTCAAGGATCCTAGCAGAAGGATGCATTATTGCTCTGATCATTTGCTTCTCAACCAAGGTTTCAGTGATTACAGTAGACAGCATATGAATTAGCTAAACTGTAATGTACATCAATGTGTTCACTGTCAGCTTGCATTCTCCTGCGGTCTTTGACATGGGCAACGTAGCATTAGGGATTTATCACGACTTGTAATTCTGTAACAGCAAAAATAAAATTCCTACAACTGGGGACTTGAATTTCACCTTCATCCTTGAAGTGTTCAATGCTTAAGGCTGATTAATACATTCCAAGCATCAGTGATAGAGTCTAAGTACATGATCTATGTGTGCATGGAAAAATCTTCATCTAAAACTCAAAGAAGAAATCCAGTGGCTCGTCAAACTTTACTCAGAACGTCCCAGAGCTGCACTGTCAGTGTAAGTCACTCTACTACCAAACTCTCTCCTGTGTCTACAGCCTACATGCACTTCAGCAGATTTCTGGAGTAGCCCAGGATTAGAAATACAGAACTTTCCAGTTGTGAGTCTAAAGGTGCAGAGCTGACAAAATAGGCATATAAACAAAACCACAGTAGCTATTCAACGGATACATTTTTTTTTCCTTTTAGGCTGTCTTACGTTCCCTTGGAATTAATGCCACAAACTGCCCTCTGCTTCACTTGAACAAGTATGATAATCAAGGAAGGAGGCGGCCACTCAATGCATATGCACTGGACTTTTACAAGCATGGTTCCTTGACTGCATTGACAACCGATAACTGGTAGGTAGCAGCATTTTTAAGATAGTTAAACAGCAGCACTGTATACAATACGGTACACAAGTACATCCTTTTCTTTTTAAAGCAGCTTTCTCCCTCCAGAACTTAGCAATGGAATAGCTGTTAAATATGATTAGCTTAATGAGAATAAAACATATACTACATTAAAGTCCAATGGTAATGGCAGTAAAGTATTAGCCAGTGTCACCGGTTTGGCCG
>NW_010421265.1:0-2178 GCF_000710305.1 Buceros rhinoceros silvestris
TAAATATATATAGTTGTTATATTTTAGGGTGTCACCCTTGTATCACGGTACCTAATGTCTGAAAATAGCCAATACATTTCACACGTTGAGGTACCAGCTATTGCCGCCCCACGGACAGTTTGACACAGTGTTTCACAGCTTCCAGGAGCCAAAGGTCCGGGCCAGGCTGCACTCAGTAACCCCGCGACGCCTGCCGTCACTGAAATAATTTTTTGTGAAAGTTTGCCATCTAGAGGCTTCATCAGGAAGCACCAGGATATAAAATGCATGAAAGAAAAACGGATTGAGTGAATTTTCTGGATGTTCATAGTATATTTAGTTCAAAACCGCACTGCCTTTAGCAACTTTTATGTTTGGCTTTCTTGGCAATATCATCTTGAAACAGTCGAGCCGCTAATTCCTTCCAAAACAGAATCAGTTCTTTAAAAATCAATTTTTTACAAATTCTTCATTAAATTTGTAACATGCATATGTAATCTGAGCCTGGTTCCATTGAAAAGAGATTTTTAAAATATTCTTAACACATCATCAAGATAAACACTTTTAATCCTTTTACAGTAAGAAAGATTGTTTCAAAAGCCCCGTCCTGTTCCACTAGTGGTGCAAAGATTAAACAAGCAAATATGTTCATTAAATAAACAAATAATATGTTCATTGGAGAGACAGAATTCAACATCTGTGACAGAGAGAGGTAAAAATATTTTCGTCAGAATATCACCATTTTTATTCTCCATACAAAAATATCTCAAACTAGATGAAAATTTTTTCACTGAAAAATGTTGACTGATACTACCTTCCATCTTTGATTGTTTATATAACATTACAGAAGTTGCATGGCAATACCTGTAAAAGATCATGAAAAATCTTCGGAGACACTTGGCAACCTTTCCAGCAAAGTTTGCAGAGAGAATAGCAGTGCTATAAGTGCAGGAGCACCTGTGAAGTGGTTACAGATCTTTTATTTCTTCCTCTTCATCACAAAATCTAATTTGGTTTTTATCCCCCGCCTTTTCTCATCAGGATACTTAGGTGCCATTTCCATCCTAAAAAAAACTGCACTAAAAATCTGTGTCTTTCTAAAATGCAGGAAACCGTATCTACCACCATTCAACATGTACGAAGGAAGAAAATCTTTGCCAGAGTAGGCCTTATAATTTTAGGAGGGTAATGAGATATTCTGCAGTGACATTGTTTTTATGTCAAATGATAATTACCATTCTCCCATCCCAGCGCAGTCACTCCAGAGGCTTCTACAAGAATAAACTGGTACCTGAGAGTGCTTATATTCCTTCTCTGGAAACATTTTCCTTGGTGACTCAAAATACACTGTGCAATGTACGAAGAGGAACATGTAAGATTTTTTACTGTTGAATTTCTTAAGTAGAAGATGACTGTTGTCTCATTGTCTTTAAAGATTGGGCTCACAGCTGCTACCTATACTGCTTTGTGACAGCAACCTATGTTTTGCCGCAATGAGTGCTGCAGCATTGTCTACAGGCAGGTGTGGGAGGTTAAAGGCCAGAGCTCCAGCCATTTCAGTGATGCCCTGGCCCCACCTCTCCCATAGGAAAGGCAGTCCTGAAGCGCAGCAAGGGAGACAGTGAGGTCCTAGGCTCTAGGCTGAGCCTAGATCCAAATGGGCCGATCCATCATTTTCACTGTGTAATTGAGACAGGAAATTATAATCTGAGCTTTGCTCCCCCAGCTTGCTGCTGCTCTTGGAAGGTGGAAGCTGATTCGTAAGATGATGGACACACCACTGACCTGAGCAAGTGATAAATGCCGTGGAACACCAAACACACCAGAATCCAAGGGGAGAGAGATCCCTTAGTCTGTGTGCTCCTATTTCAAAATGTTTTCCTTTTGTACTTCAAACAGGCCCAAGTAACAAGATATTAGTGCTGGGGATAGGGCTTTTAAAAACATTTTATACAATACATGATTTACGTTAATCCTCTCTGCATCACAAGGAAAAAGCTGGTGTAGCAAATAAAACACAGCATGAGATTTCTTCTGCTTCTCTCCACATGTTTGTGTTAGACAGAAAGCACCAGCCAGAAACAGGCTGCTTGAGGGACTGAGAAAACAGACCTGGCAACCGTTCATTTTGCATTTTTGATAGCTCACAATGCTTGTGTGCACCAGCTTTTCTGAGCAGGAACACAGGAACAGAAGGAA
>NW_010421265.1:2300-3153 GCF_000710305.1 Buceros rhinoceros silvestris
AATTTAGAAACTAAAAAACCAACACTACAGCAGCCATGATTTATTTTAATAATTCTTTTCACTCTGCTACAGTATTAACAAGCATTAAGACCCACGACCAAAGAAAGCAGCCAGGTCTCTAGAGCAGCTCTCTGTGGACTGCTTACTAGAGCAGGCCAAAGACTGTCACCCCAATCAAAATCCTGAAGCAGCAGTTGGGTATGTGATGCCATGCAGAATTAAGGTAGCTAAAATAATGCAGAAACTGCAAACTATTTTAATTTTTTTCCCAACCTTTACATGAAGTAGTTAGCCAGGTCCTTCCTTGATATAAACTTGAGACCTTCCTTTAAAGTTTGTCCAGTGGTAAGGCTTCCAGGTTAAAGCAGGCAGGTGGGGCAGAGCATCCATTTACAAGTGTACTGGGCACAGCTGTCAGGTGTTGGTGGCAGCTGCTGGTGACTTGTGTGGGACCAGATCTGTGATTGGCCTAAACACGTGTTTGCTTGCTTTCTCAATATCAGAATCATTAATTAAAAGCTTGTTAATTGCCAATAAACTAACTTGATGAAGTGAAGCTGTTCTGCTGCCCCTGATGACAAGATAGGTCAGAAGTCCTTTAAGTGATCTTTTCTAAAGGCTTTCTGCTGCACTGAGCAAGGAGGTTTTTTCCTTCACGTGCAGTCTCCTTGTAGCGGGCTTATTGCTCTCTTGATCCAGGCACTGTGCTGCTTTCCCAGAGTAAGATGTCATCTGCCTCTTCCATGGAGCATGAGTGCTGATAGCAGCTCTGCAGGCTCACTTGTAAGCAAGCAAGCATTTACCTGAAGGAGTTAAAGTCTGATCAGACAAGTGGCAGATAATTGCAGAAGAC
>NW_010421265.1:3258-14598 GCF_000710305.1 Buceros rhinoceros silvestris
GAGATATGAGGTATGTCCTGCAGAACTTGTTTTGGTAGAGTCCAAACACTGTGTTTTGCCAATGAAGGCTTTTGCCCTAATAACTTACAAAAGAAGGAGAAAATTAATCCCACCTTAAGACCTAAGCCACAAAGATTTATGGAGAATTAATTTTCTTCCTAGAGCATTTCTGGGTGCCTTGTGACATGATGCAGAAGGGCAACAGCTGCAAATAACACTTGCTGTGTTTTCCATTCCTTGAAGAATAGTGTTAATTCTGGCTCCGCCTGGGTTTAGAATTTTGTTTAGCTCTCTCTTTCTTCAGAAAAAATTGATAATCTTTTGGTTCTGCAGCATTCTGCACTCTTGTTTACACTTGGTCCAAGAAAACAGCTCTCTCCATACCCAGGTGCCCAGGAGATATAGTAATTTGGAGAGCCAGTAAAGCAAGGTATTTATGTTACAAGAAAGATGTACTAGTCTGGGAAACTGTCTCAAGAAGTTGTTTCCATGTGAAATACCTGATGTTCCCTGTTCTTTCACTACGACAAAAGATAAGCAATCGCCAAGATCACCAAAGAAACCAGACTTGCACCAGGGTCTTGCGTAACATGGGAACAAAGAAAAGGGGCTGATCTTCACAGAGCTTTGGCCTCCTGAAGTTCTTTCTACTACTCACTAGCAATAGACATTATGTTAAAATTACTTTCAAACACATCTTGCTGGAATTACTGAAAATCATGACCATAGTTTCCACGTATTTTGATAGATTTTCTTCCACAATTTTTATTGGCATTATTTTATTGGCACTGGAGCCCATGCAGATTTTTTCTTCAGTAAAACCCAGAGGCAAATAGTTTCACAGTTCAATTCCCTTTGCATGGGAGTGGCATCTTTTTGCTTGCTTTGAATATGTCACCTGATAATTTTATATGATGTCCCTTATTTGGAAAAGGTGGTGGTCAACTATTCCAAAAAACGTGTAATTTCCCTTTTTTTTTATAAAGGGCTAGGTCCACGTCTTAACTTTCAGGTGGAATTTGTTTGCATGATTTTCTGTAATTCCATTAAAAATTCTCTCAAGCCCATGTTGTCACCAGGCGAAACCGAGCAGAAGTTTAGTGATCTCTTCCCTTCCCCATCCTTTTCCAGGAGACACCAGATAGTGAATTCCATAAAAGAAAAGAAGCACACTGACATCCTAGGGAAATCACTGGACTGACATGCAGAAATCTTTGTTTCATGCTTCCATGGAGTGATCTCTGGCCAAGTAAATCTTGCTTCTGACTCCCTACCCAATATGAATAATGATAATGATATCTGCTCTAAACCAACTTAATATCCATAGGCGAAATCCATATGTAAGAGCTACATCTTATTGCCACATGAATTGAGAAACCTGAATCTTTTGTCTTTTTCAGGTGGGTTGGTCCAAAGGAATACAAACAAGATCAAAGATTTGAAGATGCAGCAGTTATTTGTTGGTACTGACAGAGAAATCTTGTGAAAACAACTCATAAAACTTTATACCATTTTTCCAGGGAAAGTGAGGGCTTGCAGCTTGGTGTTAGTTGAGAAAGAACTGGGACTACTAGTGAAAAAAACCCACACTGGAAGTTAACTTGACTGTATTGATTTTTTAAAATACTATTAAATACATTGTACACAACACTCTCAAACTCAGAAGAAAACACAGCTTTTCCCAGGAATATTACTTTCTATTGAATACTTCTTTTCTACAATCGTTATTGTTCTCATTTTTTCCAACACTAAGAAAACACTGTAGCATACTTCTGTAGCATACATCATAAAGCTGGGATTTACAAAGAAGGTCAAAGAAATTAGTTATTCAAAATCCCCACACCATTCCCAGTTCCTTTGAAAATCCTACTTCTGCTGTTCTATTATTGAGCTGCTTTTTGTACTTTCTGAATTGTACAGATGCATACTGGTTGTATCAAACCCATCCTTTATCTACAAAGCCTGCACTGGTGTTGACTGCTCACACATTTATAGGAAAATGATTTTTAACTTTGCATTGATTTGTACCATTTTTTGTCTTCAGGAGTGAAGCACCATACTCCTTTCTAAATTGGAATGTAATTAATTCCTCTTGTTCAACAATTAATCAGTTCACAGTTTCTACTTATGTATTGAACACGCCTATTGACAATTCTTTATGTGAAGAGGAAAGACATGAGGAAACAGCAAACACATTTCAGTCCCGCTTTGCAAAGACAGGTCTTTGCAATATCATAAAGTGTGTTTCGTAAGAGAACTGTACTCTTCTACCAGTTTCTTCTTCTCATTTAATTTTTCCAGGATGGCATCCATTAAGTATGAGGCAAAAGGAAACTGAAAAAGAAACACAGTAAGAAAAATGATCATTGAACTTTATTTTCTTAATGTGAAAAATATTTACGAAATATCTTTAAACCATTAGATTTCACTTAGTTCTGACAACTACCACACATGCACACATCTGATCTTTAAAGTCCACCTACCTGGTAGTGTGTGAAAATTTGCTCTCAATCATAAAAATGATAAAAGAACAGAGTAAAATGAAAAAAGATAAATGCCTTATTGAACAATTCATGCTTTACTGACCATGTTAATGATGTAAACTGCAGTACCAGCATCTCTGTCATTTATCTTCAATCAGCTGATCAATAAAAGGTTACAGTCATCTCTAGGGCATGCAGAAATAGTATTGTATGTTCACTATTCTCAGGAGGATGAGACAGAACTACCAGTACAGCTCTCAGTGCTGTGGTAACTGCCTTAGACTTACACTTGGAATACTTCTAAATAAAAAAATGAATCAAAGCAAAACACAACCCCAAACCCCAAAAGCTCCAGTGGTATTGATTGGGATATGACACAAATGTCTGCTCATCTATAACACGATACCAAAAAAATTATTTACATACTTGTAGAGAGAAGTGAAAACCTCTTCCATATCTCCTCTCATAGAAAAATGTATTTGCACAATCAATGGCATCAGAGAAAAGATTTGGAGTAATTTTCAGCGTCATTCCTTTAATGCTAAAAGAGGTTTTATTTCACAGTCTTGGTACATCAGTGCAGTGTATGCTGGGAAGTACTTTTGGAGATGGTATAAAACACTGGTCATTGCAGCTCCACCCAGTCATTGGTGCAGCAGCAAAGGAGAGCAGAAGAGTTTTTGTTCACCCTTGGAAAGACTCTATCAGCTTCAGAGAGCGCTTTCTTGAACCCATGGTGAGATCAGTGGTGACAGACGTCTCAGTCTCACACCAGAAGTAATAGCTGACACTCATATTAGAAGGAGAGATAATTTCACCTTAGTAAGACCACAAATTAGGTAAATAAAATATAGCAGTTGGTTGAGTGAGCCAATCACCAACTTCCTCTGCTTTCCACAACAGCAGTTCAAGGGAATCACTTTTGCATCTAGAACCACCCTCTAGTTCCACACTGGAGTATCGCTGCTCTGATTTTATTACTTGTCTTCTCTATTCCATATTAAAGACAGGACTGTGTGGTACTTATACCAGATAAAGTACTGCCTGTATGCTAGATATATGAAACAGAAAATATAAAACAAACAAACAAACCCAGATGTAGAAGTACATCAAATGCAAATGGTGTAAAGTCTGCAATGATAGATATGAATCTATACACTGATATTTATAATTACTAACAAGTTAGAAAAAAATCTAAAATGGTAGCAAGAAAAATTCGTTAATACCAAGCATCTATCATGAAGTGACTCTAATGACAATCCTACACGTTGCTTGACAGTCACTTCGCAGTTACAGAAAAAGGACAATAATATGTATTACCTCTCTTTTCTGGAGAAAAGAGGGCTTTGAAGGGTTGGTTCTTGCTGGCCAGACATGTCTCCATCTGTCATAAATAACTTCTGTGTATAGTAAGAATTTTCTAGTAGTCACCTATACATGTCGGTGTTCTCCTGTACACTAATTGTGATGATTCTTTTGGGGAATAGAGGGATCCAGTTCACTGAGCACAAATCTATTAAGAGTAGTATCTGAAATTCTGTGGTGTTTACTTGCTACTGCACTTTCAAACCACTGAACCCAGCATCCTGTTCACACTAATTGCTCTTCCTCCTTGTCTAAACATGTTTTTTACAAGAACACTATATTAATTCCTTAAAGTTACCAATTCTTCTTGCCTAGCTTGACTATATTCATTTCTGATACATTTCACCTCCTTAATATTGTGCATGAGGTGAATGGTTTCTTAGTGATGTCTCTGGTTCATATAATTCTAGCTACATTTTACTTGCTGCTCACTACTCTCTGTGGCTTCCATGTCATACCAAAGTGATCTTTCAAGAACTCTCTACACTTAAATCATTCATTTAAATCAAAAGCATTTGAAAGGTTAACATTATGTCATTCTTTCAACATTTGCTGGTTTCAGAGAAAGTGCTGTATGTTTTTCTCTGGTCTTCTTTCCATACAGACACCCAGAACAGCTTCCATCTTTAATAGAAGCCTGTCAGATTTAGTTTTAATGATGGCTCTGTAACTACCCTGGGAAGCTTTCTACTACATTTCTCCCCAGAACTCTGCAACTGCTGAAGATGTCTCTACTCTACAGCGTTCATCCCAGCTTCCAAACTAGCCATATGTTTGGGGGACGGCTTTGGGAGTTCATGGAGTGCTGAGTGCATGCCTAAGGAGTGAAAACTTCTTTATACAACTGATAATTACATACTTTAATACAGAATGATCCTTCCTTCAGCTGTTTTACGGTTATCTGTGCCACAACAAATTTATCTGAACACTAAGCATTAACAATAGTAGCAATCCTAAATCAGTACATTATGGTAGGCTTTAAGAGAAGTAGATTTTAATCAGACTTGTGTAAATTCAGAAAATTTGAGAGCACAAACTACACGTGGATTTGAAGATTTTTGTTTATTTATCTTTATCAGAATTACAGATTTCTTCTTTGATACTAGAAAGCCATATGAATGAAAAAGCGTATTTCTTACACAACTTACCAGACTGATAGCTTGGTGTATGGATAACTGTAAGGTATGCTGATAATTATTTATATTTCTCTCACCTATTCATTCTGACCTTGAATGTCCTTTTGGAGAGCCCTTCTTTGAAAAATCACCTAGTTATTGACTTTACACAACATGACTGAGTCTCACTCAGCACAAGTGCATAAATACACACTGACCTGCCAATGAAGAGACTCACAATGAATGCAAGGCAATGTTGTTATTCTAGTGAGACATAGCATCTCCATTCACAGAATATAGTGTTACTTGGATTCTGCCTCACAAGGTCTAAAATGTGTTAACATGAAAATAAAAGTATCTAATTTCCGGGATATATGAATTAGCAGTTACACCTATTTTAAATCTCCCCATATGGATTATCAGTATAATGCATTTGCCCAACGAAGCTATCCGAACGCAATGCAGAACTGCCTCAAAAAATGAGAGAAATGCTTCATTTCACTATTGTTTTTTGACCATTCTGTTTTGTGATGGCTGTATATACATTATTATATAAATATATATGTGCCTGTGTGTATTCTTATCCTGTGTAATCAAGTCAATCTCTCCTTGTTTTCAGTCCAGGACAACGTGGTTTTGTCTGCATGCATGAGATAAAACATAGATTAATACCATAACGGATTGTCAATACCCAGGACCGAGATTTTGTTCTCATAATGACAAGAAAATCATGCTTACTTTCTGATGATCTGATATCAATCTTAATGGTGCCCAGGATATGGCTCAGACTGTACTGGTGCTGTTTTTTAAAGTGGAGGCACTCGAAACACCTAGCGATGGTGGCAGTGGTAAGTGTGCACAGGTGTATACGTATGAGTACATGTGAGCAGAGGACAGGCAAGGAGCAGAGACCTGTTCAAAGATAAGCAGAAGATAGACACAGGCTGGAGAAAGTCTAAAGCAGGTTGAGTTCCAACCCAAGAAATTTGAAAGGAAGCAACCACAGCTGATAGTGAGCATTCTCTAGATGGCACCAGAGGAAATCTGTAGTGAAGCCAGTGCGAATCCTAAAAAGGGGTTGGGGAAAATCCTTACCGATGAAGAGTGAATATAGTTTCAAACCCTGTTCTAGACACAGATTATACAGATACCCACAGAGTGCCCACAGAACAGACGGGAGGGAGTTTTTCTGGAAGGTTTCACCATTGGCATACGATTTGCAAATTCATAATGAGGTCAATGAGTTAAGATATTACTAGTAAGTTTTGTTCATGTGAGGTGTGATGTCCTGAGGAGAACATGAGGAGGGAGGGAAGGCAAATGCTGCTGAATATCTGATAAGGGACATGCTTAACCAACACCAACGTCATTTGGTTCAGTGTTGGAAGAGTTAGGCAGATGATTTGTATTTTATTAAAAAATAGTTCTTGGAGACTTAAGGCAGTAATCTGGATTGGGCTAATACGCTGTACTCACATACAAAATTATTACTGGATTGTTCCGAGATGCTGTTCCTTACTATCAGTCATAATGAATGAAAGCCTTGCATCGTACCAGAAATCTTGTCTAAGTTATGTGAAAAGAAGTTATCCTCTTGGCTCAGCTACATAAGTTTCCTATGATGGGAAAAAGCTAGAGAAGGTTGCTGGTTTGGTTTTATTTTTATAAGAAGAGAGTGCTACTATATTACATCAGGTTCAAATAATAAGACATGCAACTGATGTGAGCAAAAAAGCATGGACAAGCCTCATCACTTGCCATACAAGCTGTAAATCACAGACATTTGAAAATGACCATACTTCCCTCCTCTCCCAAATACCATGAACCGCTAAAAACTCAGTGGTCTATCACGTGATACCTCTCCTAGCTTCTCTCTCCCATGACCAGTCACTAATGTATAATCTGTCTGACATCTTAATGTATGACTCAGATACCCCTGTACAGGTAGCAGATACCTGCATGCATTCCTGTGAAGCCTCTCCACATACAGGTTCCTCATAGGCAAGAGGATCTTTTATTTTCTATCTTAATGTCTGTTATTTAGATGTTTCATTTTTATACTTTAGGAATAACACTCTAGTCATTGGGTGTTTACATACAAATAAAAAAGGAAATGGAAGAAAACACTTTTTGGCCATTCGAGGTTTTGACAACAAGTGATTTTTAACAGCTCTGTAGAATTCAGAACATGACTGTACTTTTTGATTGTATGATACTTTTTTATATAACAACGCCCTGATGCTGAGATGTCTCTATCAAATTGTAAGCTTCTTAGCAGTGGTATAGTTTCTCCACATGTGTTTCTACAGCAGTTGATAAGATAAGGACACAAACTTGAACTGGAGTCTGTGAACCTCAGAAATGTAAAAATATTTATCACTGAAATATTAAAATTCTTGTAAAGCGGACAGAAATCAGACTTTTTCAAGTCACAGGAGTATGGAAAATAAAGGTACAGATGAAGTATAAAACAGAGGTGTACTATCCTTTATCATTACACTTTAGGGGAATCTATAAAATGACAGTAAAAAGCAACTAGTGCTTCCCTCAGTCCCCCCCCAAATTCTAATGCAGCAGTAAAATGCTGTATGTCAGTAATAAAAATAAAATGTCTATGACATTTTAAATGTTATCGTACTGTCACGGTGGAATAAAATTAGCTTGAAGAATGATCTAAAGGGATATGATGCAGTTCATTATGTATAACAGCAACAGCAGCAGTTCCCAGTCTTCATAAAGGTTGCTCCATTAAATTTACCTCCAGTCAATAATTAGGAGTCCACAAATAAACCTAGGCAATTAAATCAATACTGCTGGGCAATTATGTTCCAAAGTCCTGGCTCAATGGCACAAAAAGACACTATATCAAACTACAATATTAACTGATCTGATGCAATTTTCAACCGAACATTTTCTCAGAATAACAAAAAAGGGCAGCCTGCATCTTTGTTCCAAATGCAAACGGGTACACAGTTTGTCGATCTATAACACGAAGTGAGCACACTGTTTTGAGCAAAGTCCTGCCAGAAAGCTTTCACTCCACCATAAGCTTTAGTTTTCTGATCAGCAGTATTACCAATGCCTACTAAAGAAAATCACAACCAAACTCTCTACAAGATATGACTTAAGCATTCCAAAGGGCATAGAGCTCTTCCCAGAGCTGCTCCCAGAGACCAAGGAATCTTAGCAATTTCCCTCCAAGAGCATCAGCATGGACAAAAATGAAAGGCAGAGCCGGATGCTCCCAAAAAGCACTAATCCCCTTGAAATTCTAAAGACAGTCGGCTTGCCAAGAACTACCTTTACCCTCAGGATTCCTCCTGAGGTACCCCACAAGCTGGGGGAAAAAACCCACTGAAAACCACAATTAACTTGTACACAAACATATACAGCTAAGAGCAATGAGGTCCTGTATCCTTAGCTAACATTTGCAATCCTAATACAGCTAGTTACAGAGTCAACAACCCCCTCACTCTCCATGCCTTGGTTTTTGCTGCCTGTCCGTATCACATGAAGAGAAGTGATAAAATTCTGCTCAGGATTTTTTAACAATGTACCAAAGAATGAGTAAAAAAAAATAGAACAAAAATTCTTCATTGTATTCCATTATTCTGATTCCTATTTTGGAGTTCATAATGTAGACAGAATCTTGAAATTTATACATCTTTTAAAAAATTCTTAAAATGAAGGCAATTTAATGAATAGAAATATTTGTGCCTTTACTGCTGAGTTCCATGTAACTTTATGAGGTTAAATTAAAATGCCAGTATTTACAACAAAGCCACAGAAGCAAACTGATATTTACATAACCACCACTGCAGCAATTAAACAGTCTTAATGGTAGTAGGTTTGATAATGAAAGAGGGGAAAACTGTCATTTCTTAAAAATCTGGTCATAGGACACAATTTAGACACAAAACCTATCAATGATAACATATAAAAATCTGAATGTGAGTGTTCTCTTGAAATGGCTTTAAAATTATTTTCAATCATTCACGTTCTTAACTGAAATGAACTACACTGTTAATGGACCCATGCTAGTGAATATGTATTAGGAACACTGGATTTCTAAATCAAATTTTATTTCTTCTCAGACATCAAATACCCATCATGTGAATAAAAGAGACAACTAAAATAGAATGGAAAAGTTTCAAGAGTCAGTGTATGTTGTTAGTGATGTCCAAACAAAAGCTGACCACGGTTAGAAAAGCAGGGCTCTCACCTGCCAATAAACTGCCCTTGATCACTTACAAGAGGGGAGCATCCCAGCAGACTCTGTATGTATTAAAAAAAAGACTTGAAAGAGAAGAAAAAGTATCACACAGGTCACAGCGGCAGTCTCAATGGACCCCTCAGGGATTTCTGCTAGTCTCAGCCTTGTCATCCTCTATGCAGCTTTCCTCTCTGCCCAGAAAATGTCGATAGGAAAATGTTTGAGGGGCCTCTGGTGGAAATTTTTTCATTCTTTCTGCATTGACAGGATGCCAAATCAATATTTACTTCCCACTAACAAGCTGCTCGAGGTCTCAGTAGAAAATATTGTAGAGAATGCGAGAAGACACGATAATAAACAGCTGTCTGGCTATGAGGAAAACATGAATTGACTGGAAACAGGTCCACAGTAAAAGGTCACTGAAACCCATGAACTCCTCAGGTGTCCATATCAACTACTAACTTTAAAGGCACATTATAAAAAATCTCTTTTTCCTATGAGGTATGAAAGAATGAATCCTCTTCACTCTAGCAAGCACTGCACACTGTTTCAGTAATTCAATTAACACATTTTCCAAGATCTGTGCTGGTTTTCTCCTGCATCGTTTCTCTGGTTTCAGCTGTTACTACTTTAGCTATCACAAATCCTTGGTTAACATCTTTTTGGTTTATCCAGTCACTCTTAATAAGATAAATAAAAAGGAAATGTTACAAAACAAGCATTTTACATTGCCTTATCACAGTACAGTTTGGGACCATGTCCTGGGTCCAACATTCACAATATCTGAGTTTCAGCTCAAACCAGGAAGTTTAGCTCAAACCGGGACAGACCATCAATGGCAACATAATTATAAAGGCAACCAATTAATTACAACTTAAAACCACTTAGCTACTTAGAGGAGAAAGTTATACTTCAAGGGAAGATATAAATTTAGCACCTGTGCTTCAAGAAGTTCCTGTACATACTGCAGCCATTCCTGATCTTTTTCAAATTCCAATTTTGCCTTTGCTGCTTCCTAAAAATAGAAAAATAAAACAAAGACACAATATTTTGACACCACCTGAGAAGACCATAATGAACAACAAAGGAAATGTGTAACTGGATATAAGTTAAACAAACAACATGTGGAAGTGGGAATTCTGCTTGCAAAACTACTTATCTGAAGCATATCCAGCAAGTAAGAAGGCTCTGTTAAATTTATAAACCTATCCTTGCCTACGCATGTTCCTAGAAATGTGCATGGCTTGTTCTTTTCACATGTATATACAGGTGTACGTGTGATCTATGTGTGGATTTTACAAGCCCAGTGTAAATGTTCCTGTGTATACATGCAGACAAATGGAATATGTATCTAAAATCTGTGTAGTGTACATTCATCACCTGTGTTTTAAATTAGTTTTCTATTTATAGTTATGTACGTTTGTGTGTTTCACATATATATTCATAACAGTGAGTACAACAAAAAAAACAGGATGTAAAAATTACTTTGAGAATGAGGTAACCTTGAAACAATTCTTTCAGAGTGAGTCACTTTACAGCGGTGTGTCAACATTAGCAAAAAAGTGCAAGTATTAGTGCATTTTTTTTGTATTCGTGAACGTAATCAGTATCAGAGCATAGACACCCAATGCACCTTTATTCCACTCCCATGAAAACTCTCTTTTGTGACCTCTTTAGTATAAAGCTACAATAAGGTTAAACTTAAGTCATCACCAGAGTACTGTTACAGCCCAATAACGGTCCTCTCCTAGACACTCTTATTAAAGTAAGCGTACAGGCTTTTTAATGTATTATGTGATCAGGCCTAAATAAATCTGTATAAGAAATCCTGTTAAGGTAATAGAGGGTGATTTGATGAAACGCTACCAAATATTTCATTGTAAAATGTATGATAGATTCAACAAAAAAGGCAATGGATTCCCCCCAAAACCATTTGTCTGCTAGAAATACCTTTAATAGTATCACAATTCAAGAAAGGAAGCATCAATGGAATCAATCTGGCACAGCAAGACACATTCTAATTTTGTTTTCATTAATGCAGAAGTCTATTTAAAATGTATAACCCTGCCAAATGATCTCATGAAAAAGGAAACTACTAAGGGTTTTAAAATAATGTCTCTACATCTACATGCTTAAACTAGTATATTTTATATTTTATATTTAT
>NW_010421266.1:0-659 GCF_000710305.1 Buceros rhinoceros silvestris
GTAAATGGACAGGATCTGTTTCTCGCCACCAGGGCTACTCTGAAGCCTCCTTGGCTGGACCCAGTGTCATAGGTCATCTTTCTCTGCACAGCTGCCTGCATGCTGTGCCTGTAAAGGACAGAATCTTCACCTTGAACTTGTGATCAAAACCCAGCAAGAGCTGATAAATGTTAGGATTGCAGATGGGCTTTGTGGACAAGGTAAGAAAGGATGGCAAGTGAGAACACGAAGTTCTGGAGATTGCTGTGTGCTGTTCCCACCTTGGTGGCTTTCTTCAATGATCAAAGAAAAGATCTCAGTGACCCTAGCTGTAGTTCATGTCCTGAAGATGTTTGGGGTATTTGCATCAAAACCTACCTCATGATGCATCCTGCTGACGTGCATTTGGTAGAGGTGAGTTTGCAGCACGTGCTGTTGAACACGTTGAAGTAACGCAGATTGCTTTGGTAAAGACTAGGTCACCCCAGTCATCTTGGTTACTTTGTAATGGAAACCAAGTAGTGGCACAGTTTCCATTTTTGTGAAGTTGTTCCATTTTGGGGAAACAATTGCATCTCTGTCAAGACAGTCAGGGGCTTCTCTGTGCAGTTTATTTTTCATAGAGGAGGTAGCTGCATGCTCGTTGCCTTTCACAGTGATGTGCCCTGGGAGATCCAGGA
>NW_010421267.1:0-4854 GCF_000710305.1 Buceros rhinoceros silvestris
TACCTGAAAGGAGGTTGTAGAGAGGTGGAGGCTGGTCTCTTCTCCCGTATAACAAGTGGTAGGATGAGAGGAAATGGCCTAAAGTTGCACCAGGGGTGATAATCAGGAAGAACTTCTTTACAGAGAGGGTTGTAAAGGCAACAGGCTGCCCAGGGAGGTGGTGGAGTCCCCATCCCTGGAGGTGTTAAAAGCCATGTGGGTGTGGTGCTGAGGGACATGGTTTGGGGACCCTGGCAGTGCAGGGGGAATGGTTGGACTCGCTGATCTTAAAGGTCTCTTCCAACCAAAACTATTCTGTGATTCTGTGTTTCTGTGACCAGATTCACTATTTCAGGAAATGTTGCTTAGTGTTTTTCCCTATGCCTTCCTGATCCAGCAAGGCACCCAAACAAGTATTTTTGCTTCCCTTCCCTCTCTTAGAATACAAGACAGTTTCTGGGAGGATTAAATGTTTTTAAAGGCAGGTATAAATACATGGATTTTCCATAAGAATGACGTATCTACTCCCATGGGAGTGGTCAGGTGATCTAATACAGGGAGAGTTAGAAAGCTGCTGTATCACTGCCTCATTTTAAAAAGGAATTTGAAGAAGAGGAAATAACATCATAGTGTTTTCATAGTGTTTCTTTTAATATGAGGTCCAGAGAATGATACAAAGTTTGGAGAGACAAGTCATAACCCCTGTGGCTAAACGAGCAGGTTTTTTCGTCTTCTGTCCTTTCAGTGACGTAATCTTAGTAACTACAAGTGTGTATTGAAACAGAATTTACTTCATTCTATAAACAATAGTTGGAATTTACTTTTTTTCAAGTATATAAATTAACTCATCTCAAAACCTCTCCGACATTGTAGATATAATATTACTTAATTTAGTTTCATATTTGTTGTGGATTTTTTGGTAAAAACTATTTCTGAGTAAATCTGTTGCACTCATTTTATGGCATGTCATGAAAAATTAAACTAGTTACAATTGCTGTAGTACGCTTTTCATTCCGACTGATCTTTTACAAGCTCATGAGGAGTACAGGACTAATATCTAGCAATATTTAGTGATGTTACAAACTTGTAGAGAGAGAAAATGTTCTCCAAGTCATTATTTGCCATATGTGACCAAAGCACAGTCTTGGCTGTTAATAAAAGATATTGCAGGCTAAAGCAAGGTAATCTTTTTTTCATGATCCCAGGACCGAGCTAGAATACTTAACAAATTTCAGCCTCATTTCTTTTTGATAATGGTCAATAAGAAGAGTAATGTTTGAACAAATATAATTGCACAAAAATTTTGTTATATGGGGGAAAATAGTTCAAGAGCAGGTGAACACTGAAATTTGTGCCAGGTTTCATTCTGTAGTAAGATTTTATCATTGCGTATCTTTGAGCTTCACTTGATTCATTCTGGCTTAATGCAGCAAATGTAAGTTAACGAAGGATTAGCATTTTGATCTATCACTACAATGTGACAGCAATTGGCCTGTGTTGACGAGTGCAAGTGAATCGGAGAGTGCTCTAGGGTGTCTTTAATATTGCAAACCTGGAGAAATTTCCATGTTGGCACCCATTGCACTTGTACCGCTTTTTCTTCAGGGCTGCATTGCTCTCAGTTAAAACATCTGCATTTCATCTCATTTTTCACTGCAAGTGACAGGGACATTATCTATTATTTGGTCTTTATGACTTTGGGCACTGCAGTTAAGACTAGGTGCCACAGGTGGGCTTGGCAATGGAGGAGGTCTGTGGCACGGTGGTAGTTGAGGTCATTCCATCTTTCATCTGTCGGTTTCCATCTAAGGAGGCACTTGGCTGCTAGGCCATTGCCAGCAATGGACAATCCCCTTGAAGGAAAGCAAGGAGTTTGGTATGTAACAGTTGGCCAGGGCACAGCATGCTGTGATGTCATGAATGCCTCTTCAGTTGCTGTACTTGACTGTTTAAGTCCTCAGACATGGAAATGAGTCATTTATGCAAAGCATCAGCTCAGACTTGATTTTGTATCATCATGGGCTACTGCTTGTACCAGACAAACATTTCTGCCTGAGTGCTATGGCAAACGAACCTTAAATTCTCTCGTTATTGTCAACAGTAAGCAATTAATCGCCTCTTCAACCCTTTGCTTCATAGGACTTTGGAACAGAGCTCTTGTATAAGGGTGTATAGGCACAAAGAAAAGAGAATCTAAACAGTCCTGTGCTAGATCTAGGAGGGAACCTACAGCTATTAAGACTGGGGAGACTCTTTACCAGCCTTGACAGAAAAAAAACCTGACACATCCTCCTTTATATGGGGCTGAGGTATGTCAGGCATTTATTTTGTTTAGACTGAGCTAGGCTTTTCTTTACTGCTGCTTTATCTCCTTGATGGCCAAGTACTCTTGCCTTTAAATGCCGTGTGCCTTCTGTATGCTCTTCAGATGTCTCCAAGACTGTGGCTAGCTGAGACGAGTGCTTCACCTGAATCACAGGCCTGGAGAAAGTTGTTGGATTCCAGGTGGGTTTAAAAAAAAAAAAAAAAAAAGCAAGTGCTCCTAAACTTGAGGAATGCAACAGCTGCTAGACAGGGTTACCCACTATATCTTTGTGTTCTGCCCCAGAGACTGTAGCACTAGAGCAGCATGAGCAGTACAGTGCTGGCGCTGCGCTGAGGCTGGCTGTGCAGTGTGGAAATGGTCTGCGGAGCCAGCACAAGATTTTTGTACTGTTAGAACAAATTTTATTGTCTCTGTCCCGAGAACGAGTGTGAAGAGAAGAGGGGGAGAGGGCAAGGATTGTGCAGGATTAAGGGCAAGATTGCTACTTTTGTACTACAGACCCCTGATCTGAAATGTCAGTTAGGAAAAGCTGTTGGTTTCTGGGCAGTAGCAACTGCCTCACAATTGACGTTGAAACTGGCTTTTCTGTAAAGTGCCCTTTATCCACCTTACAGGAATTTTCCAGAGAGTAACCACTGATTGTCTTCAGGCGTGACAGGTGGATGCTCAGATTTCCTTTCCTCACATCTGGCAGCAATGTGGTTTCACAGCCAAAAAACGCCATGCTGCTGCGCACCCTTGTCTGAGCTTCTGTGCAGTAGTGAACTTCATAGGGAAAAACTGATGGTTGTTTAACAGAGAAAAAAATAAAGAACAGGAGAGATGAGTTCTCAGGTCAGATGCACCACTTCAACAAACAGTTGCCTCTGTGCAGAAGAGGTGGGGTGGGCGAGAGCTAAGACTGAAGTTGAGGCCATCTCTTTTGCTTTGGTACATACCTAAACTGATTGTGAAGACGTAGCTCAAGTATCCATCTGGTCAGCTGGAGATAACTTGGAAGAGTTGGATTGTGAGAAGTGCCACGCAGCTTAAGTTCTCCCTTAAGTCTTGCTTTTCAGAATGGTTACAATAAGAGGCATGCTGCTTTTAAAGCCAGAGTCTGAAGCTGCAAAATGCCTAGTGTTGTAGGTATGTGGCACAGTGAGGAAAAAACTTACACCAATATGTGTCCAGGTGTGGAACAGTGGTCTGAGACCCTGAGCTTCATCTCTCAAAACCAGATTTGGTATGTTTGACCACATATGACCACATCTCAAGGTTGTAAGGAATGTCTAACCTGTAGAGTCAGATGTTGTGTGCTCATTCTTGTTTTTGCTAGGAAGGGTTGTTAATGCTGAATGCAGGCAGTGAATTTTGGAGGGTGGTGACATTTAGTGGTGGATGAGTGCTAAAGCTATTCATGTCACCAAGGACAAGCGTGCTTTCTCCTGCAGGAGCCATGGATCTTGTGCTAATGCCTCAGCTGATCCACACCCAGAATGCTCGCAAAAGGACGAGGGGTTAACTATGGGAGGGGGTCATGCCCTGCCTGCTGCTGGGAAAAGGTGGGTCAGATGATTTTGGCAATTTAAGGTATTAAAGGTAAGGTAAGATGAGAAAAGGAATATATTTGAGAAGGGAACAGTCACTCAGTTCATGTTCCTGCTAGGACAAGTTTGTATTGTTCTGTTAATATGAGTAATTTCTTAAGAGGGCTGGGAAAGCAGGCAGGCAGAAATGTTGACACCAAAGGGTATTTGCCCATGGCTTTTTCCTCAGAAGTTATATCTTATGAGACTGATTCTGATAAAGGAATTTCTTTATGCATCTTTCGAAGTAGGAAATGATCTAGCAGGTAAACCAACTTTGGCTTGTTACTCATTCGGATCTCTGTTGCAAGACTTAGTATTTTAGAAAGTTGGCTAATCAACTGCAGTATTTATGTAAGCTTTTTTGTCCTGTTTGGCTATTCTTCCGCTTGGAGGGACTTGTTATTTTCCCATGAAGTATTGGCAGGAATACGTTTCAAGGGCTTCATTGCTCGTAAAGGAGTTTAATCAGGTTGGAACAAGTCATCTGTGAGGCGTGCTTATATTCAACAGGAATCATACCGCACAGAGAGCGTATCTTGTACATAGAGTCCCAGTAATGCTCTGTGCCTGTCAGTTTTGCTGTTGGCATAACTGTGTATGGGACAGGGCTCTGGAGATGTAAGTTAAACTGACACACTCTCATAGTTTAGGAGAACTTATGTCTCATGAAGATCAAGTGTTTGAAAACTCCTTTCAGCATGATCAGGAAAGGGAGTCGCTTTGGTGGTCAATGCATATAAACCATCACTCCAAGATCACTCTGAGATTCTGTGGTCTGGTGATAGTCTTCTGCTGACTGGCCACACCATCCAAAGCAAATTGTGTGCCAAGCCTTGTAGGCGTGACCCTGGCAGGTCCGGGAAGAAGCCTAATTAATTAGCCTAAGTAGAGAGGTGTCAGTCAGCAGCAGGAGGTGCGTCGTTTGGGAGGAGACAGAGAGGCTGGGGCAGTGGGGGATTGGAGGGGAGGGAACACGAA
>NW_010421267.1:4972-9550 GCF_000710305.1 Buceros rhinoceros silvestris
CCGGAAGGGAAGAAGCCGAATTAGCCTGCTGTCAGTCAGCAGCAGGAGGCGTGTCTTTTGGGAGGAGACAGAGAGGCTGGGTCAGTGGGTGATTGGAGGAGAGTGAACCTGAAACCAATCCAAGGAGGGCACGTAGAGTAAACACTGTACTAGAAAAGTGTAAAGCAATGTGGGAAGAGAGAAACTACGCACTTTCTTTTCAGTAAAGGCTTTGTGTGCACACAAGCGGTTTGTCGCGTTGTCCGTCCCAACCATTGGCGACAAAGCCTCTCTCAGTTCTGCTGCCCGTAAAATAGGGGCAGGAACTGACTGTCTTCTCCTAATGCGTTCACATCTGTGGGGGAGGACACGGTGCAACTACTAGCAAGGAAAATATTTTTCACTTCAGTCTCGACTGCTGTTATTGCAGTCCTTAAACACTTGAAGTTTGACATCTGTGGAAGTAAACAGATCTGCACTCAGGTTGACTTCACTAGCCTGTAAACAGCAAGTTAGCACTAACCCTGGTTTCTTCTGGGAAGAAACCTTTCCCCTGGGAAAAACATCCTTTTTTCTGCAACAGGCTATGTTCACTTGTGGGGACAATAACTGCTGTGGTGCTGAAGTGAATTTGGAATTTCAAACTATTTCCTTTCAGAGTTGGTATCTATTATTCATTGGAGTGGAGCAGTTCTGATTTGGAGATCTGTTCAGGGAGGACCTGGCGTTGACTGGAGAAATAATAAAGGAGAGGAATAATAAGAAGAATGATTTGTACAATATGTGGAGTAATGGCACTTTGAGATGCTTCAGTAGAATTCTTTATCTTGAATGCAGCCTTTCACATTCCCCCCGGCTGCACTTGCTTAGCTGCAGCCTCTACCTCTTTGTCTTGTTTGGCTATTCTTCTCTTTGAAAGGATTTATTTCTTTTTCCCCCATACAAATTGGCTGAAATACCCTTCAAGGGCTTACTGGTCATGGTGGAGTTTACTTGCTTTGGAACAGGCCTCCAGCGAGGCTTGCTTGTAAGACGCTTGTTACAGTTCATGATCTATGGATTTCTTTAATCTGCTTCCTCTGTAAACTTGCTGTGGCCAGGTTTTTCCCAGTCTCAGCTTGCTCCTACACCTCCAGTGAATGTGAGGACACAGTGAACCCCATCTCCTCTCAACGCTGACTAGTGAGTGAGGCTCGTTTTAAAAGGAGTTGTGCCAAGTTACCTAAGATGTGTGAGTTTTGGAAACTACGCAGAAATGCCTCTTTCCTCTTAGTACTGTGCCAGTACTAAGCTCAAATCAGTTCAAGCACATTTTTTCCCCCCTGCTTTTTTTCCCCTGCTCATGGAGAGACAAGTTTCTTCTCATTTGTTGCCTCTTGTTGAATTTTTGAGAGATTTCTCCAACTTCACAATGAACAGAAAGCTGTTTAATTTATTGAGGATTTAAAGAAATGTGACATGCAGTGGTGGATCCCAACCTTGGAGTCATTTAATTCTTAGGATGACAGATTTGGCAGTAAATACTCAGAGGCTAATACACGCAGATCTGAACTTCCTGGGCGTGGGCCGGGCTAAGCGCGGCAGAGCAGCCTGGCTGCCACAGGCAAGGCGAAGGTGGCATCCCTGCTGCAGCCCGGGTTGGAAGCCATCAGTGAAGCTGCGTGGGTGGTGCTTGAGGGACCAAGGGGACTTTTGGGGATCCCTGCCGCTGCCCAGGAGCGAGCGGGGCAGGGCAAGGTTGTTGGGAGCATCCCCGACTGAATGACCATCTTCTGAGTGGCCCCTTTTCAGGCTGCCTACCATTCACGGGGTTTGAAAGCTGCAAGACCATTTCACAGTGTAGAGCTAGGGGTGGGTGAGCAGTGTGGCACCTTGGAAAGAGTTCGGTGGTTGATTTGCTTATAATGAGCATACGTATTTTATAAGTACAATGTGGTTTGTTACTGAACTTCTAGAGGGTATAATTAAAGAATATATGCGTGTGATAAAGATAATTGAACAGGAAATAATAGTATTTCTGTGGCATTGTTATTTCTGGTATTGATAAGCAACTTAGGAAGTCTGGTACGCTGTGTGCTAATTCCCGTTTTTACAATACAATAAACTGTTACTTGGGATGGTTGAATTACCATTTTCATGGCTCAAATACATGAAATGCTGCTGTATAGTAGTGAGGTGTGGATAACTGTGGACATGATGTTAACTTTACAACAATTTTTTCAGCTGAAGGTTTTACTCAAGCTTTTGTTCTCTGGAAGTAGCAATGTTTGATTCTCAGTGGTGCAAATAATAAGTTGGCTGGGATTTGCAGTGGATGACTTGTTTGTGATGAATTGTGAAGGCCTAGGTAAATATGTACTCAGGCTGCACCGCCCTGATCATACCTGACATGCAGTGTGCCTGAGTTACACGTGTTGGATGGAGAGATCTGGTACTGTAAGAGATGTGTTCATCCCTTTATTGCTGTGGCTTACACCTTGCTATGAAATACAATATTCAGTGGTTTTCTCGTCACTAATCTACAACCGTTCTTTCTTTCCATTGAAGAAGACTAGCTGTTACATGAAAAATGTCTTTAAATATTTCTACTTCTTAAATACTTGAGGTTTTGCTATTTATTTTTTCACTGGTACTGAGCCTGTTCAATAGGAATTTGACAATTTCCATACCATTCTTAAAATCCAGTTTCTTTGGCTAACCAGAACTGAACTTCAGGGTGTCCTTATGTGTTCACGTGTACATTAATTTCAAGCATCACTATTCATAATGGCTTGGCTGAAATTCACTCATCTGAATTTCTGGGAACAAAACAGTTGATCTTCATGAACACCATGACATGCTGGTCATGTCTTACTACTGCATGTTTTTTTCTTCACTTGGCTAACAAAATCAATGTTTCATACCTCATTGAACTGTCCTTCAGTTTTGGATCTTAGGCTGCAATGCTGGTTGTGAGTTGCTGAGTTATTCACACTGTTGCTGGGAGGTGACATTGCCTACTTAGGACCTAACCAGGCTCAGGGAGTAGCTTTTATGTGGTGCGTGTTTAACCGGTATGTAAATCTGCTTAATGCCCGTGCAATGATCATATCACTAGAAGGAAATCATTCTGCAAGACTTGGTGACTGTCCTTACAGCCTCAACCCAGCTAAAGGGTCTGTGTGTAAAAAGTCTATCAGCTATGCGGAGGATGAGTTATCAAATCACCCATGAGGTATAAGGGCAGAATCACGATAACTGTTTTCAAGTGAATGGCAGTTGTTGTGTGTCCACTCTAACAGCGTGAGAGAGTTCAGGCTTGCACAATGTCAACCCCTAATCTGTCTGAAAGGACATCTCAGGTGAACGTGTGGAATTTGAGGGACCTTTGTGTTGAGACATCAAAACTGGCTATTTGCTTTCACATATTGGTACATCAACTAACGCAGCTTTGTACTCTCATAGTTTTTTGCCTTCTGTTTCCGATAAGAGTATTGAATATATATAAAGTGATCAGTGTGTTTTGGAAGCTGGGGCCTTTTTACTTAAACACAGAATAACAAAGAATGTAGATTGAAAACTCAAAGCTTTTGTTCTAGAGAACGGTATGTGAAATACTATCTTCACATATGTTTTTAGGGGTGTATCAAAAGACGGAGTGCCGTTAGCTGTAAGTTTTCTGTAAGTGCTGGAAATTAATGGAACTGGATTTGCCCTTCAGCCCTAACATATGGACTGGTGGGAAAACAATATGACCAAATGAACATTTTTAGATTAAGAGTTTGAGTTTGATTAATTCTAAAAGTACTTTAGAATTGCAACAAATCTTTTAAATTGAAGTCTTCACATATTAACTGTGACATTTGATTGTTTTTGACTGTGAGGTCTGCCAACGTGTAAGAATATTGATGTTCAGTGTGGGATTTTGGTGAGGTGAGAAACCTTTCTCTTCATAGTTAGAAGGTGGGGGGAAAAATGTTCCAAACACTTTAAAGACAAAAACGAAATTTGGAGCCTACCTAAAGTTTTAATCAGTGCAGCATTTTACACATTTCAACGTAATATAATTTATGAAGTAATAGTTTTATTTTCCTTGATGTTTTGAAAATTATCTTAACAGTGTAATATTACAAGATTTGTTTTGCCTGAAGAAATTAATTTTAGTTGCGAAGATCCATCTGTATCCTGCAGATCTCCTCCAAGGTAAAGGAATTGTACATTGTTTTGTGTAGCTGCAGAATAACACAACAAATTATTAACCTCTGAGGAATGGAAGTTATGATAATGGCAATGCTGACACAGTTAATCTTTGGGGCTACAAGGAGTGCTACTGTAATACTCTCTGATTTCACTGTGAATAATGTGAGAAGAGGACTTTAGATGCTCAGCTTTTAAAAAACTTACTTATCACAAAAGAAGCTTTGGGACAGAAAGTTCTTAAAGCAAAATACTGGGTTTAATCAGAGAAGAGGTATAATGTGGGTATTAGGAGCGCAGGTTTCTTAACACTGATAACTAGGAATTGTGAGTTATTTTTAAGGCTGGATCACAGAATCATTTAGGTTGGTGTGCCGGTTTGAAGATGGCGCTGGCCGCATGCTGCGCCTTTGTTCTCCCCTT
>NW_010421268.1:0-515 GCF_000710305.1 Buceros rhinoceros silvestris
TTATTAATTTATATAATAGTATGGCACTCAAGACAAAGACAGGAATGACACTCAGTTATTTATTGGTTTTATAATGAAGCATTCCTGTGAGACATGCTGTCCAGAGAGTGCACCCAAACCTGACTGGAAGGTTCTATATGAGACCACACAGCTTCACTTACACAAACATGAAGAAACATATCAAGAAAAGCCTGAGAAGGAGAACTCATTTTTTTTCCTTCTTCCCATCTGTGAAACTGTGATACTTTTCTTTTTAAAGTGCTAACACATACTCCATAAGCGTTTAACTTATTTTTCTGACAACTGGAACATGTACATTTGATCACTGATATGAAAGAGTTCCTTGCTTATCTACTCCTAAAAGCCTCTTCCTCGCACTGCCCTGGCAGCAGAGGTACCCCGTGTACTTGCTGAGTCACGGAACCTGACAGCAGCTTATCGTGGCAGTTACAGTGCACCTGCCTTTCGGTGTAAAGCAGGATGAACAGAGGTACAAATAGTACGGGTTTACTTAT
>NW_010421268.1:619-3935 GCF_000710305.1 Buceros rhinoceros silvestris
GAAAGGAAAGCAAATTAGGTCAGTAATTTCTAAATAAAGTCAGATAAATGGGGGAGGGGAGTCCCTTCTAGAGTTTGTACACATTGGCCAAGTACCTGCTGTTAGTCTATTTGGTGTCTGGACCCTCAGAAGGGGAGGGGTAGTGTGAAATAAAAAATTCAGATGCCAGCAGCTGAGTTCCCATTGAATCCCATCTGTAAATGACTGACTGAGACAGACAGATAGTGGGTTCCTGGGAGCTCGTCTCAGAATTCTCCAAAAGCTAGCCAAAAAAACCATCCAGGAAGTCCAGTCACTGCATGCAGATAAACCTTTGTCTAATAAATAAAGCCAGAAACAAAACAAGGAAATTATCTCCATTTACAGGCCCCATATGTGACAACCTTGCCCACTGCAGCAATCCTAAGAGTAAAAAGGACATTCAGCAGCCCAGAAACCAAGCTTTTTCTTGGAGGGAGACAGGAGAAAGTCTCACAAGCAGAAGCCTGTTTACTTGCAGAAGAGGATAAACCGATTTGGGACCTGCTACCTGGTAGATGCATTTGGAAAGAAGGCTGGGCAGGTTCAGGCACAGGGAACCAAACAAATGCAGATGTCTCCTTAGAGGAGATGACAAGGCAACATCAGTCTATTCTTCACTCAGTGAAGTGTTTGTGACAAACTGATTGTTACACCAAACAGGTAAAGCAGCATGCAAATTATAACTGAATTAGTGCAGTTTAGTAGCTGATGCGAGAGGTGCAAAAATAACAAATCTTTCCAAGCACATCAGGACCAGGAATCTGCAGAACTGATTGATGATCAGGATAAAACAGAAGCATTCAGAGAAGAAACTGTCATTGCAGAGAGGCTAAATGATTTCTGTGCATTGATTAATGCCCACTGTGAAAGCAACCGAGGAGATCTCAATGCCACAGCCTTCTCTGGGGAAGGCTCACCAGAGGATCTGTCCAAAACTGAAGCGATCACAAACAATTTTAAGGAACAACTGGCGAAACAAAGAGTAACAAATCACCAGGACTGGATGATGACCCAACAGTTCTAAAAGAACTAATTAATTAAATAGCTTAATCACTAACAGTGATACACAACCTCTCAAAACTGCCTTGATGTCTAAAGACTGGAAGGGTAACAAATGTGGAAAGGATCCAAGTGAGATCCAAATCTGGTGTCTGTACTAGATAAATTAGAAGAGACCATAAAAAAGAACAATAAACTTAATGGACTGGCAGATAAACACTATCCTAAGTTCTGACTTACCCCGTTCTTGAGTTCTGTGAAGGGATCAAACACGCATAAAGAAGAGCTAACCGTTATCACCCATGTGGCTTTCCACAAGATTTCGACAAAGGCACTCACCAAAATCCTAGTGAAACTAAGCAGTCATGCTGTAAGGGAGAATGTCCTGGTGTAGATAAATGATTAGAGGATGGAAAACGGAGTAAATTAGCAGTTCCTGCGGTGGAAGAGGCAGGATTCCTGGAAGATGACCAGTCGAATTCCACAGGGTTCTATGCTGGGACCTGCTGTGTTCCACATGTCCATAAACAACATGGAAAAGCGGATGACAGCAGTGTTACGGGAGAGTTTCCTGGTGACACAGATATTCAAAATAGCAAAGAAGACGACTGACTGAAGAGCAGAAAAAGGATTTGTAGCCAACTGGTAATAAGAGAGCAGACGAGATTTAAATGCAGATAAACATGAACTTACGTGTGTGGAGAAACACAGAGCAGACATACCTTCATGTGTAAGATTACAGCCTTTGAACCAACCATAAACACCCAGAGAGCAACTTTGGGGTTAATGCCAGATTCTTCACGGGGGTTTAATCCTCGCAGGAGGTGAAGAAAGCAAATAAAATATTGGGAATTACTGAGAAATAAACTTACACAGGCATGCCAATCTATGATATGGCCACATCTTAACTGCCATGTTCCGGTTTCCTCACTTCAAAAAAAAAAAATATATATCTATTCTGAGAAAAGCAACACAGATGCACAGTGGTATGGAATAGCCTCTGTATTAGAAAGGACCGTGTAAGCAAGGACTCTGCAGCCTGGAAAAGAGGTAAGGCCTAGAAAGTCGGGGTGGGGTGGGTGAAGTGAATGACGTGATTAAATATTCACTGACTTTTCAACACAAGAACCAGAGGGTATCAAATAAAGACAGTAAAGGCCAAATTCAGAACAAGCAAAAGGAATTTGTGCAATGGGTAGTTGCTATGGCAACTCCTTGCCAATGGATGTTTAACATATTAGAAGTTTATATGGGCTAGAGGGAAGGCTGCAGAATTTCATGGAAGAGAAGTCAGCTGAGGTTTATTTCATACACAGAGAACCACAGCTGGCTGAGGAAGTTCCCAAACTGGAAGGAGCCGGGGGTTTGGTAAGTACACACATCCTATATGCTTGCTTTGTTTTTACCGTTCTCTAGGCACCTGATTTCCACCACTGCCAAGTACAGCTAGCAGGCTGGATGAATCTTTATTCTTTCGCTAAACAGGCAACTGCTGCATCCAGTGATGTCAGATACTTAATGAATGTCTCCTAATTAAAAAAGTAGGCTACACTAAAGTATAAAGGGACTTCTCTGTACAACAGGCACAAGATTTCTTCAATTTTAGTATCACACCCTGCATTTGTGCACTTGGGGTTGAAACCAGACTCCTAACTGCACGCTGATTAAAGATTACACAGGCAGGGCCCCAAAAGACCCCCAAAGCTCAGGTAGTGCCTGACTTACTGCAAGAAGCTACTGCCCTATTTAGGCAACCTCCCTGTTCCGAAAGCACAGCCTCCTTGTGACTTATGACATAACCGCAGCCTGAGAAAGTCACCCTTTACAGAGCTTATCTGGAAAGCTTAGAGATGTTCATTATCTGGCAAAGGGGAACAGCAACTTGTGAAAAGATTGCTGGAGATGGGCAAAAGTCTGGAATGCTGACGAGGAAGAGAAGCATGCACAGCTCATCCTGCAAGACGCTCTACAAGAACACTTCTGACAGCTCTCATGGCACAGGGCAGCCACAAAGGATTCTGTTGTTACTCCACACAGTTACACTTCAAAACCAACCAGCAGTGAAGTCCAACCAAACATGTACTTCAGATGCATACAAAACCATTGCTGAATTCCCCGGTCCTACCTTGCACACCCGGCTTTCCCAATCTTCTACACTGCTTACCTAAGACTATGACACACAGAATTAGGCAAGTCTTGCCAACTCAATTTCCCCAAAAGTCTTTCTCACAGAGTTAAATTACTAGTCTCCCATTCCTTCTGCCTCTTTTAACCAAGAGAGAAAATGAGCTGAGGA
>NW_010421269.1:0-2967 GCF_000710305.1 Buceros rhinoceros silvestris
ACAAGTGGCTTTAGTATAAGAAAATAGAAAACAATGGATGTCCTCATGCACTAACAGCATACGCAAGCATTTGTTATCCCATCCCACCTCATCCAAGATACAAATAAATATGCCACATAATCTACACAGACAGGTCACACCATTTCTTGTGCACATAATGACAACTGCAAGGCCTGGCTTTGATGTGACCAAATCCAACAGCAGTTTGCATTCCCATTTCCGAAGGAGTCTAAGACTGAAACAAAAGCCCAAGCTATAAAAGCAAACAACAGCGTACCAGGAGGAGCTAACCGAGGCTAAAGAGCAAGTTGCACAGAAGGCCTACACCCCCAGAACTCCTATTGCTACAGGCCAGCAAGTGGGAGATGGCCCCTTTTTTTCCCAGGTTTGCAAGGCTGTCACGCTCAGCTGCAGCACCAGATGTTGTCCTCCTCAATCTTAGCCAGTCCTACCCACTGCTTAATGTTTGGTGACTTCAGAGTATGTGCAGGAAGAAAATCCCTGTCTGCCTGTCTTCTGGGTTGGGAGTGGGTGGATAATCTGAGACTTAAATTGAGCAT
This sequence comes from Buceros rhinoceros silvestris, assembly GCF_000710305.1. Lineage (NCBI taxonomy): Eukaryota > Metazoa > Chordata > Aves > Bucerotiformes > Bucerotidae > Buceros > Buceros rhinoceros. Next base: position 561 of record NW_010421269.1, read on the forward strand.
TTAATTATATCAAATAAATCAGGTACCTACTGAGTGAGGCACAGTCTGTTCCCGCATGCTGGAGGCTGCAGAGAAAACCCCCCAAGACCTGAAGTCTTGCTTTATGGATGAGGGCCTTGGTTTCCTCCAGATGGGAAGTTGGGGACAGGGTCCTCGAGCATTCCAGCCCCACCACGGGTTGTTCAAAGCAGAGCTGCAAGGTTAATGTAACACAAAAAGTGCCTTTAGATACAGCTTAAACACAGCTTCTCTACACCCCGCACTAGGGAGCCTGATCTCAACTGAGGTCCAGAGGTAGTAGTGAAATGCAAAGAGCACCTGAGTTACTTCCGTTTGTTCTTTCCACTTTTCTTCCAAAGATATGTAATGCTTTCTTGTCAGGCCTGTTAACAGAAAAGTTCAACGTAATAAAAAAGCCAACAAAAAGCCTCAACTTCACAAGAAACTGTTTAAAATCCCTGTGAAACCATGCTTAATTGACTGTCTTGTGCCATGCTGCATAAGTGATAGACTCTCTTTTCTTTCTTAGTGGTTTCCACAGTTCTGTGCATGGGTGCCACCCCGATATAATGACCTAGAATTATGTCTAATCGCTGTTCTACTCTTCTTTCCCACACCGTGTGGGGCAAGGAAGTTTTCTCACGGTAACTGTGCCTTAGCTTTTATTTTATTTTATTTTGTAATTTTCACTCACATGCTTTTACATCCTGATCTGAGGCCTCTTACGATGAATCCATAGCTTGGGAAGCGAATGACTCGGCACATCTTGCTCTGAAAAAATGGCTCTCCAAAGGACAGAGTTTCCCCAGACTGGCTGGACATTTACAAAGTGAGTGCCATCCAAGTAAGGTGTCTAGTCTCCCTCTACTCGGTAAGGGGTCAGAGCACTTCCCAGGCACAGGAGGACTCATTCTGAATGTCTGACAGAGGTTAGATGAAACATGCCCTAAGAACACTTGCTTTCCCTCTCACTGTCTCACAAATGATGAAGACAAATAATCACAACAAAAGCACATACCCCGTATCGGTGTAAAGCAAAGGGAGATGAACATTGTAATAGTTCTCGTACCCAAAGGAAGATACGGTAAAAGGAAGTTTCAGGGCCAGAGGTGGTTAGAAAGAAGCAGGAGAGGATAAAGGGCAGCACACCTAACCTATCATGTAGCTCAAACCTGCCACGTCAGGCAGTACAAAATAAAAAGGTATATGTGTGTGTGTTAGAACATCCTCTGCCTCGTTAATCTGTGTCTCAGGAAGCAGTTAGACAGCTTTTCAGGTTTCTAAACCGAAACACTTGCTCTGCTCCACCTTTTCTGCCAAAGCATAATCCTAGAATTGTGCTTTTTGGCATTAGGAGCATATGGGGTGCAGGAATAAGTTACGCTGTTCCGGGATCTGAATATCCAGCAACTCCCATTTTGGCACAATTTAAAAAACAAAACAAAACAAAACAAAAAAGGCAAGATGTTTCAGAAAGTGCTGTTGCTGTTTCTATTTTGACATCCTAAACTGTCAAATTTAGTTCCTATGTGAAAAGTGAAAGCTCGTGAAGTCTGAACCTCTTTTTGTCTCGCCACCACACACTGCTAAGATACATCCACACATCCCACATGATTCTGCTCCCAGAGCGAGCACCAGCCCAGGCGGGTGAAGGTGATGTAAAGCAGAAGCTGGCCCGGGATGAGCAGATCTGCCTTGTGAAACTGGACTTTGCGCTGCGGTTTGCTAAAAGCGACTAACAGTAAGACTGCGTATAAACAGTGTGTGCCTCACTGACAGCTGGGGCCTTAAAGGGGAACCCAGAGACTGATAAGAGAAACAACCTGACGAGAAGGAGCCAACAGTTAAACAACAACCAAGAAGAGCATAAAATCAGCAGTTTTCTGCAAGAACTAGAGGCAAGGTAAAGGTGACAGGGGAGATCACGACCAACGATTCAAGGACTACCAACCCAAGAAACCCTCTGCCTCCAAAGATAACCTCCCAGTGCACGCGTGTACTACTTTGAACAGCGGGCAAAGACGAACTAGCCAACAGAAAACACACCACTAACTGATGAAATTGTATTTTCGGTTGTGAACCAGCGAGAAGCGATTTCTTTGTTCTCTGGAAGGTATGTAGCGCGCCGTAGGCACCATCAGGGTGCGCTAGCTTTGTGGCAGTACCAGCCGGTGCCCTGTTCCGTGCAGAACTGTAACGCATCGAACACCTCGGCTCTAGGTGGGTATCTCGCACACCGCGTGAACGATCCCACGACCTCTGGGACCGCCACGGTGCCCCTGACTCCACGCGGGCCGGGCCTGCGGAACACCTGAACTGGCACCTCTACGGGCTCTCTACCTTTCAAGACTGTTGGGTCCCCTGTGCCTGCAGCCCCTGGGAGAGAGGCCAGCTCCTCCTGACGTCC
>NW_010421270.1:0-1075 GCF_000710305.1 Buceros rhinoceros silvestris
ACCTTTGGACTCGTGCAACGCACGAGGGACCCCCCCCGGGCATCCCCTGGACCCGTGGGAATCCCCCCCAACTCACACCAGCCTCGTGCAACGCACGTTGGGGCACCCCTGCCACCCCCCGGCCTTGCACCAGCCTCGTGCAAGGCACGAGGAACCCTCCACCCCACCCAGCCGCGTGTGATGGGGGGGGCGGTGGTGCAAGGGGCTCTTGCACACGCAATTGTGCGACGCTCGGACAGGCACGGGGCTCTCGTGCAATGTGCAGCCGTGCAAAGGGCTGTTGTGCACCGTGGTTGTGCAAGGAGCTGCTGCACTCACTCTCGAGCAACACACAGTCGTGCAAAGGCCTCTGTCGTGCATTATCGTGCAACGCAGCTGTGCAAGGGGCTCTTGCACGCGCTGTCATGCGATGCACTGTCGTGCAAAGGGCGCTGATGTGCCTCATCGTGCGCCACAGTCGTGCAAGAGGCTTGTGCACGCACTTTGTGAGATGCACACTCGTGCAAGGGGCTCTTGTATATGCTGTTGTGTGATACACAGTCGTGCAAACAGCTGTGCCAGGCACCATCGCGTGCAGATCGTGCAAGGGGCTTGTGCACGCACTGTCACGTGACGCACAGCCGTGCAAGGGGCTCGTGCACACACTATCGTGTGATGCACCATTGTGCAAGGAACCGTGCTGTCCGCCTTTGAGCACCAGTCGTGCAAGGGGCTCGTGCATGTGCTGTCCTGCGATGCACAGCCGTGCAAGGGGCACTGTCACGCACCATCGAGCGCCGCAGTCGTGCAAGGGGCTCGTGCACACACCGTCGTGCGAGGCACAGTCGTGCAAGGAGCTGTGCTGTGCGCCTTTGAGCACCACAGTCGTGCAAGGGGCTCGTGCACCACAGTCGTGCAAGGAGCTGTGCTGTGTGCCTTTGAGCACCACAGTCGTGCAAGGGGCTCGTGCACACACCGTCGTGCGAGGCACAGTCGTGCAAGGAGCTGTGCTGTGTGCCTTTGAGCACCACAGTCGTGCAAGGGGCTCATGCACCCCAGTCGGGCAAGGAGCTCGCGCACGTGCCCTTGCGCGACG
>NW_010421271.1:0-2038 GCF_000710305.1 Buceros rhinoceros silvestris
ATTTTAAATTTTTTTTAAAATTATCTTTTTCCTTATAAATCTCTCATTTTTAAAATTCTTTTTTCTTTTAAATTCTCTCTCACTTCTTTAAACTCTCTCTTTTTTCTTTTAAATCACATCCAGTGCTCTGCACGTTGCACTTTCTCAGTAAATACTGTAATTTGTTAAAGACTTATTTCCGTATTTTCATTTTGCATCTGCATTTCCCCAGCTCCTTCTGTTTTATTTCCCACTACCATTTCATTGTCTTTTCTCACATTTCAGAAAACACCTCTAAAAATTTCCAAATATTCCCCTTGCCCCTACCCCCAAAACTGAACCTTTTAGCATCTTCAGTTTATAGTTAACTCTATTTCCCTGCTTGGTTCTTCCAAGTTTTAAACTCGAAATGTTAATAAATTGCTTTTAGGTATCAGAACTGTGCTCCAATACTGCTTTTCTTATGTTTATTAGAGTGACAGATGTGCCTGCCCTGCTATTCATTTGCTTCTAAAATAGGAAGATGATGGAAAACATAAATACAAAACAGCAAGGAAAGGGAAATACTGTAAAAGGCGTTTTGGCATTTTGGTGACTGAAATCTCAGCCTCAGACATCACTGTGGCAGGATGGGTTTGATTCTGAGAGCCTCCTGGGGACCACATGTCAGGGGGTTGTACAGCACAGCTGGAGTTCTTTTGTGTGGGAGCCCAAAGGAACAGAAATATGAATGGGTTGAGAGAGGGGAAAAATCACGAGGATATAATAAGGATACCAGAAACCTCAACAGAATGTCAATAAAAATCAACGTAGAGTGGAACGTCCATCAAATATCAGCACAGCACCATCCTGGTGTGCACCTGTACTCACTTTCTGCAGCATGATGCAACAGCAGGATGGGGTCTGTAACAGTCAAGGCAGCAACTAGGTCATGTGTTTTCTGTTCATTTTAATTTATTGTATTGGTTGCGGGACTCTTCCACTGCTCACTGCCAAAAGTGTATTTTCTTCATTTTCCTGGACAGATGCCATAAAGATCCCTCCGTTCCACTTTTAGCCACGTGTTTCTGAGGCTTTCTCTAAATGTGGTTGTCTCGCCAAGCTGTTGGTGGGTCTGCACAGGGTTTTTCCTGGGTCAGTTTTACCGCTACTGCTCTACTCAAAACACAAAGGGCTTTTATCCTCTCGTTTCTCATTCCCGAGACTGCAGGATTTCAGTTAGATGTGCTTTGTGCATACTCCTGGGCTGTGCTGCAGAGCGAGCTTGGTTATCCATCCATTAATGAAGGATGCTGCCCAACCCACTACATTCCTGTCTAATAATAGCACCGTAAAAAGGAACAGCTTGCTTAGCAGCATCAGGTGGAGTCAAAGAGAATTGTTTCATGCTCCATAAACAATTTAGGTTGGTTGTTTATGACTGAAGGATTTATTTAGCCCCTAGTGTGCCCAGTGGTAGAATGCCACCGAGTGCAAAACCAGAAGCAGGCACAAGACCAATTATAAAAATATTATTTCTAGTGTATAACTTCAATTTAACATTATGGTCAAGACAGGTGTGCCTCTTGGGGATCTACATTCCAATAAGGGCTTCCTCATGTGCCAAGCTGAAGTATCTTCTTGTAGACCATGAAATGTCTCCTCACACATCAGTAAGAGATCCGTTGATGCCATCTGTGGTTTTCAGCATGAAATCTCCACTGCCTGCAGGAGAGCTATGAATGAAATCCCTCGGCCCTCATTTTGACCTAACAAGGGTGTCAATAGGCATAATTACTAAAATATTTTTTATTAAATACATTACAACAGCATAAATGAACTCAAAATCAGAGCCCATGGGGCAGGGTTCTCATTCCTCAAAGCTCATCTTGTTTCTGTAACAGCCTGTCTTCACCTGTGTATGTTCTGGATACCTCCTTTCTGGCAGTCTGAACTTGCAGGGGTGTTTTGGAGAACTTAATGCTTGATAACTTGCTCCAGGACATCGAGATGAAAATTATGTTGGAAATGTCCTTAAACACCCTGTTGGTAAAGGTAGGAGTTGAACATCTGCCTGCCA
>NW_010421272.1:0-6164 GCF_000710305.1 Buceros rhinoceros silvestris
CCTGCTGCTATCCACACCTACCAGATATACCAATACGGAGAGTATTGCCAGCCACCTTGATTTTTTTATTCAGTCTTTTTTTCAATTCAATTGTTCTAAAATTGAAGAGCTCAATTTAAAAAAAGTTATTCATATTGGAAGCCATCCAATTACCTCTGACTAGCAGCAGTGATGCATCAGCTATGATGTTCACGTGCTGATTACCAAACCAAGTGACTGCTATGCCTATCTTAAATTAAACCCTTACAGTTATAAGTTTCCAGTTATACAATAATTTTAACTATTTTAAAATAATAATTATAGACACTACAGAAATTGTGCAGAATAAAGAATATTTGAGGTATTTCTAAACATTAACTTACCTTTGTCAACCGGGTAGATGTCAACACCCATTAGAGGCTTCTGCATTTCTAGGATTATTTACATCTATCAGTTTTCTCTAGACACTAGTGAGTCTCATTTAAAATAAAAAACTGAATTAAAAAAGAACCAGCGTTATCAAAACCTAGCTTTTAAATTGCTGCTGAAAGCTCTTCAGCAGACGGTAGTTCCGCTGAAGAGCTTTGAGCAGTAATTTAAAAGCAGATGGTAGTTCTGCTGGAGACCTGAAGCGATGCATGGACTTTGCTGAGGCACACAACACGTCTTAGCGAAACGGTGCACTTACCTACACTGGGATGAGCTTTCTGTTTTTTCATGCATTGCAGGGCAGGACATGTCAGAGGTGAACTAAAACTTGTCTATTAAGGCCAGTAACACTATACTAAACGTTGCTAAAGCACAATGGCAGATAGCACATATATTTCACTTTCAGCCTAGACATGAGCCAGACTGGTATTTATCTCCGCAGACAGCATCTAAAATGTTGGAGGTGTTTTCCTACTCTGAAACAGAAAAAAAGGCAAAAGCCCCTCCATCTTTGGTTAAGAGAGCAAAGGCTGTAAATTACATAATTACCAATGCAGAAATCCATCTTTTATTGCTGATCTAGCTCACTGCAAACAACTTCCATGTCAGATAAAGAGAATTTAACTAGAAGCAAGTGAATACCAAGTCCACTTTGAGCAATCCTAAAGCATTTGAGATGCACAAATTTACTTTTGGTAATTTCTAATGCTTATATTTATTGGCTGTCTGTAACTTGCTCTCTATTTATACAGGACCTTTCCCACAGAGCTATGCAGTAATGCCCCAGTCCTAAAACATAAAAGCTCCTGTTATTTAGGAATTGAGATCAAATTAAATTGCTACTAATTTTGCTAATGCATAAAATACAAAACAGAGTTCAGAAAGCTCCAAGGTTTCCTCCTAAATTCACTAAATTCATTAACCTTGTTCAACGTGAAATTTATGCATTCACTTGTTCAAGTAGAAAACAGCTATGGTGCGGGTAACATTAGTAGTTAAAAATATACAAACCAGAGCCGCCTCCAAATTTCTCATGACAATTCTTAATGCAATGGAGGTAGAAAAATCTTGCATTGTTCTCCAAAGACAATTACTAGCGCTACGTTTACAAACTCAGAAGGTGGACTCTATAAAAGACTGCTGCTACGCTGCTCGTTCAGCTTCAGCACTTCTGATCACAACTGAGACAGAGCATTTGGGTCCAACTTGTGACTTGACTGCAGCCCAGCAGCTCAGAATCAACACTCCTGGCTTCCAAACAAACATGGTTTCCAAACCATGGACTTTGGCTCGGCAACAGTCACAGTTCCAACGCAACTGAATATATATTACACCAGAAGGATCGAGGGTGACGTTACAGGATGGCAAAATCCTCACTAAGCTTGAAAGGTCATGGAGTCTGAAACTAAGAAGTGTCTGAACTAATCATTGTTGTACACTTGTGATCTGACTTCTTTAATATAAAATTATTTTAGAATTCATGTAAATGATCACAGAAATTCTCTTTTAGGGGACACTTAAAATTCTGGTTGCATGTTTTGAAGATCTTTCATTCTGTCCAGTAAGCAAGTTATGGAAATCAAAGCTTCTTTCTGCTAGACTCTTGACTCCTGGGGTTTAAAACAGAATTTCTACGTGACTTTTGTAAGTTCCTCCTACTCATATTTATTTTCGGGATGTTGAAATAGGCATTCATGGGTCCCCACTAGCACAAGCATTCAATACCCTTGCAGTTCCATAAAGGTAGCGAGGTTAAGAAAGGACTATAGTCCCAAGGCTTCTCAAAGTTGATATCCTGTATCTGTGGATGTTTGACATTTGTGCTTTAGATTCTTATCTACATATAGTGAACAAGACTATCACCACCTCAATTCACATTCAGAAATGTCAGGGTGGTAAATTACTTATTTTCTTGAAGCACTAGGGGGCTAATTAGTTCTCTAAAGAGATTCTATAAAGAAAATAATTATTCTCTATTCAGGTCAATGTGTAAATGCCGTAGGAAGAAGATACAGGACATGACACACTGTCTTCTATTGCTTCCTACTCAGTACAATGAATGAGAGTACAATCCTGTGGAAACATCCCTATAGCATTGCAATTAAAAACATGTACCTAATTTCTCACTTAATAGAGACAGAGATTATTCATTAGAAATACTAATGCCCATCATGCATGCAGAACCCCCAGGTGTCTTCACATTAGGGCAAGCTACTTGTTTAAAAGAGATCTTTTCAACAAACAGAGCTTACCTAGATGATATTTAATGACCTGTGATCTAAACCCAGAGTTTAGGCTAGTAATCTTAAACTTTCTTGTACACTCTGATCCTTTCAACGTAATTGAAAGACAGTTATAACGCATACACAGAGGTTGGACTAATTCTTATCATCATAACCTGCCTTGTCATTTCCAAAATCTTCAGTGCCAAATTCAGTCAAGATTCTTTGCTAGATTCTGCAAAGAAAAGGAGCAAAAAAATCTTACACTCTCAGTTACTACAGATGCAGCTATTTTGTGCATCTTTTCAGTAAATGCTTTATCTACAGTCCTGAAGGCTTAGAGATCTCCAGCATGAGATGCCACCACCCCACCCTGGAATGGAGATTTATCTACTCGCAATAAAGGCTTAAAGACAGATTCCCACTGGAAATGATTTTAACCTACTACTATTCTCCCTGACGAATAATTAAGTGGTATTTTGATTTGATCACAAGCAAAAGTTTTATCTAAAGGGAGATTTCTTTCCCCCCAAAGTTTACAAATTAGCCCAACAGTTTAAATGTTGACTTGTAAAAATTCCCTCTCATTCAACAGAAAATAGTAACTTCTGTATCTCCAAAGAAGACAGGAATGATACTTTTCACTTTCCATCTACTTAATATTACAATAGACAATGTTTTGTTTTTAAATGTAAAGTTATAGTTGCATTGACTGAATCTGCATCAGTGGTTTGCCCTCTGGTGACTAACTTTGTGAGGACATACAAGATTTGTAATAGATATACGAAGACTATGAATAAAGAATGACTGGAATGTTTACAGACTCCACAGAAACAGCAGCAAAAGGTTTAAAAGAAATGATATGCATTAACCGCAACCGTGCAATGTGATTTCATTCCAGTTAAGAAGAGAATGAAACTGAACTAAAGCTAAAGTGTCAAGCAGATAAAGAATAGAACTGCAACTGTAGAACAGCCACATACAGGAAAGAAGAGAACTGAAACTCTGGAACTTTGCCTACGAATTATGAGGAATAAAACAAAATAAAGAAGCAAAAGGTCCCTCACAGCATCTCTTTTTTAGCTAGTTGTCTTAGTGAGGGCTCAATAGCCAGAAATCCTCGTTCTCTGTCACACACAGGTCACGCTGGCCAGTCTACTTGGACGTGCACTTTGGGGCATGTGTGAAAGCATTAACAGACAAAGTTATCTTAAATACAAATTTTGTGAAATAAAATTTCCTTCCTCCTCATTAACATCTGATACTAATTTGTTACACTCATCTCCTGCACTATCACTATGCTACAGCTGAGGGGTGAGGTGCAAATCTGTATTGCATATAACCAAAGGATCAAGCGTCAGTCTCAGATCAGGCAGATTACTCAGCCCGGAAGCCTTGACTGACTTCGAAGACAGACGATTTTCATTTTAATCTCATATGTGCTAATGGCATGCTTAAATCAAGCTGATTTGGAAGAGGAAAATACAGATATTGTTTCTCAGAATCACCTTTTGTTTCTCAAAATAGGGCTCTGGATTTATTTCAGCTGCTTAGATGACCAGTATTACTGTCCTGAACCTCTTACATGAGTTTACCTTCACAAACATTCCAGTGAAGCAGCAAAATATAATTTCTCAGTAAGTGATGAGGAACAGAAGTGGAAGACAAAAAGCAACTTGACTAGTATCATGAAGAAATGCTCATTGACTGTGAATAGGAAATCAGGTCTCAAGTTCCTAGCCAGCTGTCTAGCTGCTAGATCACATTCCTTTCATATAAAGTGGATAGACAATTGAGAAGTTACCAGTTACATTTTGTTCTATTATCCAGAACAAGTTTGACCTGTACATCTGCTTACCTAACAGCTTAAATCACCGTACAGAACAGCTATACCTCCCTTAACACCTAGCTGCTGAGCTAGAAGGTCTTCACACAAGGGAAGTCTTTCTTGGTCTTGCCTTGCTTGTGCATGCACAGACTCTTGAAATGCTGTCCAAATCAACGACAGTGACTGTTCACCTAAGTTCTGAGTGTCCTCAGCTGAAGGTTGTTGGGGGAGAGTAGCTTCTCCCCTTTGAAGATGCACAAGCATGCTGAACAAGCAAGTTAGAGTGAGGAGACAGAAAGCAAATGTTGGGGCTAGAATGCAAGAAAATATTGGAAAATAGAGTTAACTTCTAAAATTGTTGTTCTGATTGCTTGAATTCACCAGGAAGTTTAGTTAGCGTATGGACTAGTAGAATGCTGGATAATTTCTGCCACAATCACAAACGTCGATGGTCACAGACATACACTTTCCCAGTTACCTTGAAATGGTACAATAACAATGAGCCCTTCTCCATGGTCACATAGCACATAACCTTAGCACTCTTATTAAATAAGTGTTCCTTCTCTACTCCTTCCCCTGTACAACATACATTTTGAAACTAGCTCTTTTAACACCTAGCATACTTCTTGTCCTACTTCAGCCTCTTGGGTAGCTGAACAAGGGGAAAGAGAAAGGTTAGCTGCCAGTGCTGTACAATCTTCATGTGGCATTAGCAACTGGAATCCTAGAAAATATGCAATCAACTTGACAGCTATCCTTGTGCATTCCTAAATACACCATATGCAGTACTGCATAATCCTTCTAAAAACTGAATTTTATCTGCAAGATGAAACATGAAACTGCCTCACATTTCTCAAAGGAATGAGTTGAACATATCCAAAATGTGCTTACCAATACTGAACTCTCTCCTCAGAAAGAGTTAAACATCCTTTTTTATTCCCCAAAGGCTGCTGGTGCCACACAGAGGTGCCATGTTTTATTTAAAACATGCTCGGTCTCAGTAACCACTTGTTCTAATTGGAAAGGCAAGGCTGGGTCCCCAAAGCACATAGCTTGTTACATTCAGTTTGGATTATAAAAACACGATGAAACAAACTGCATCGAAATGTACAAATTAACAGCTCAGGAGTGCATGACACGGACATGGAATTAGATCGTAATATGGAACAAACTCCACAGGGAGGCTAAGGAACAAATCACTAGTGTCTCTATAAACTAGGGAAGGTTTCCAAATGAGCAAATACACAAAACATAACACAGACTTTTCTATAAATCAAGCAAATTGCTAAATGGGAAGAAAAACAAGCCCTCTCCTATCTTACGCACACATTCATAGGAGAATGGAGTTACAAGAAAGTTTATTAAACCTGTGGGTTGCACATTCTAAATTGGTATCTCTGCTTTCTTGCTGGCAATGTGTAAACATCATAGCAATTAAGTCTTATTTCTAAACTTTTTTCTTTTTTTACATCAGAGAACCTACACAGAAGAGGCTAAATTACAGTTGGTGTTTCAACAAGTCATTTGGAAAGGTTACAAGTTAGAAGGTGAATAAAGTATTACCAAAACTGAAAGAAACTGGCTTTACCATAAAGAAGAAAACATAGCTATGAAAACCCAAAAATAATCAAGTCTGAAAAAGAAGGGCTGAGCTTTTTGCTTGTAGATCAATCTGTACAATGGGACTGGCAATACTCTGGGATAAG
>NW_010421273.1:0-13834 GCF_000710305.1 Buceros rhinoceros silvestris
GGATGTAGGAAATATCTGTAAAAGAACAGCATGGCCAAGAAGTACGAATACTAAACCCACTCGTATTAAAAACTGAAATGCAATGAAGTTAATAAACTTATCATTCAGGTTTCAACAACGGGTTTCTACAAGAATTACCTGAGATACAAAAAACAACTCTAAATACAAAATATTACAAATGTGAGTTTGGAATTTAGCTTTAAAATACACAAGCATATACATTTGAGGTAAACTTTCTGAATGAGATTAGATAGACTAATAGCTGATATGCTGGAAAAGAGAAAATCAAGAGAAAGCAGGAGAGCACAGAGCAAAGGCTTCATCTGTTAACTAGCATCTTTCACATTCTACAAAAAGTTATTCTAGAGCAGAGACACCGTTTTCTTCTAAAAGTCCCAGATCTGGGACTGCACTGTAAAGCATCATGTATATCCTTAGTAAAAACAATAATCATTGATTTAATAATAGCCTGGAAACAGAACTCATGCAACCATACGTAAAGGGATAAGGAGTAAGGCCTCTGAGGTCTCAAAGGTAGTAGCTTTGTCTCCGTACAAGTTCCAACTTCTTACAGAACGAAAACAAAGATGGAGACATACTAGAAGAACTAAATTTGATTTAATGACAAATTTGTAGCAGCACCACACTACATTTTAGCCATGTGCCAGCTTCAAAAGTCCGTTCAACTCAAGTAAGATAGAAATACACTTTGCTACATGACAAAGACCAGAACAGCACTATGAAGAAAATTAATGACTATATTATGAAGCCAGTGGTACCAGCCACCATGTATTTGCAGGCCAATATGTGAGAGAAACCCTGAAAAAAAAAAAAAAAAAAATCACAGCTAAACTGTTTGGATTCTCTTGATTTCCAACAGTGACTAAAAATGGGAACACAATTCAAGCACTGAAATGTTTGTAGGGTGCATTTTGTATCAAGTGTATGCACTTGAAGCCAACATAAACACCCAAGCCCTGCATCCTAACAAAAAAGCATAATTCTCAATCATTCTTAATTATTTCTCCTCTTCCAATACATCCAGCTACCACGGGCAGGGAGATCTAGCTCTTCAGCAGTGGCCAGCAAATCCAGCCTTGCTGCAGTTGCAAGAGGCAGAAAGAAGCCTCTGCCCTTCACTCACAGGACTACAGCAACAGCGGAAGGGATACTTCAGCTGGCACCATCTACAAAAGCCATGGCTTTCTCTGGAGGACAATTCAGAAAAAAAGACTAACTTGGAAACTCAGAATTGCCCTAGAAATCCCAATCATTTACCATTAGCCAGGGAGGAAGCACAGTCAAGTATTCCCAACAGACTTAAAACAGGCTTTGTGAATACCCCACCGAAGTCAAAGCTAACACCCTTCAACTAATACTCCAGCAGAAAATAATGTTGTCTAAAAGAGAGGGGGAAAGTCCAGAATGACAAAGTAGGAGCATAAAATGGATTTATCAGAGGGAGAAAAGGGATGATAATAATGAACATTTCAGTAAAACCAGCTTGAGATTAACACTCAGTGTGGAAAAAAAAAAAAAGACAAAATCACTGTAAAGTGACTGCCTTGGAAGAGAAAAAAGTGCTAGATTTTTTTCAAGGTGTCATGCAGGCCAAATGTCTTTACGAGTAGAGTTGGTGGAAAACCTAGGTGACTAAATAACTGTCTAAGCAGCTTGTAATATAAGAGAAGTTCCTTTGTAAGAGTTTTAGAGTAATACAAGGTAGAGATAGAAAATGTAAAAGAACATTTGACACAAGCAGAGTAGAGGACAAAAATATCTATGAATTTTAATAACAAGACAGCAGCATTTCTTTCATCATGTAACCAAGAAACACACACAACTGCCACTCAAGGAAAGTCCTCTACTATTTCAGAAACATTTAGTCCAAAATGAAAAAAATTTATCGATTCTGCATAAAATACCAAATTTGAGGGTTGAAAATCCATAGCTTTTTCTGAATAAAATATTACTCAGTTCAAATGTGGACAATCAGATGGGCATATTTTGACAGAGCATGACTGCTGAAGAACAATAGGAAAACAGCTCTCAGCAAGCAGGTAGCAGTCAAAATTCGGATAAAAACAAGACCTGTGTAACAAGACTCATTTGACAAAACGACTGCTAAATGGACCTTTTAAATAGTATCTGTTTAGTTGTTCAGCCCTTGTGCCTTTGCCTGGGCTATCTTTCCCTTTTGGTTTTTATTCCCTAGACCTTTTGATAAATTTTTGCCACAATCTCTTACCGCATTACAAGTAAAGAACCTGATAGACATGAAATCCAGGCACACATTCCTCTCTCTCACCGAACTTAACCTCTAGCGCTAGTTTCAAAAGTCTTGCCTGCACGCCACTGCTCACCAAGTTACTTAATGCCTATGTGTCTGATAACAGCTACATGTTCTTCTATTTAAAACTTCATCTTTTTTACAACATATCACTTCCCAAAAGCCTCACATTTAAGTTTGATTTAATTCTAACTCCCTAAGAATTTTCCAGATTCCCAGCTTTGTATCATTCATAGGTTTGATCAGCTCTTCCCTATGTTCCAAGACATTACATAATTAATGAGAAGTAAAAAACCCAGAAATTTCTGTGGGACAAACTTCCTTCTGACTTAATTTCATTAAAATGAAATCAAACTCAAAGTATTTATTGAACTAGTCACAGTTTATGAACAGCTCAGCAAGTAAGTCCATCTGGCTTCAAATTCTTATGAACTTTCTAAGTTTTGCTGAATCAAAGGACCTTTAGTAGCCTTCTTGGAATGACTACTACCTACTGAATGTTTCAAAACTCATTATGAGCAACGCTTTCTTTGGCTGAAATTTTCCAGGTGAAAAGTAATTTTAAAAAATAGGTTTTTTTTTAAAAAAAGTGTTTCTTTTCACTGAAAGGCTTTGTGAAAGAAAGGATTCACAAGATCTTTTTGCAAGAAATTCTTGCAATTATTTTTCGCCTCTGTAGCACAATACTGGAGCTCAAACTTGAAAGTTACTGTTTTAAATAGAAGATTTACTCAATAATATATTGTGTAGTTAATCCAAAAGAAACTGGTCCTGATCTAACAATTTTAAGAGCACTGGGGAAAAAAAAATACACAGAGCAAATGCCACAGAATTCACCAAGACTTCAAGCCCTGAAGAGTCTTATTTACATACTTACCTTCATCCACCTTAGTCATAATATCTCAGTGTGAAAACTGAACAGCTGTATGCTGGAATGGGCCAACTTCTGCTTGTTGGAATCTAAATGTATAGCTAAAAAGTGACGTTTGACAGAGTTGTGAAATACATCTCTGACTTTACCAGATCCTCTCCCCCGACTGCCCAGTATTTAATTTTTTTTCCCCACAACTACATTCCCAGGATCATTTTACATTAAACAAACCGTACAACAGAATTTGAGCTACTTAGAAATCACAAGCCATTCAACAGAACCCCCTTGACCAAAAGCATCTTCAACATACTCAACAAAAGCTTTATAGTTTTAGATTCCTAATTTAATATGCAAATGCCCATCGGCAAGCATGAGACATAACTTGGTTTAAGAAGCTGCCAGTACTGGCTTGGTCTCTAATTGATCATATGCACCTTTATCTGGTAAGGTGAAATGTATTAAACTGAATACACCTCACGGGACATTTGCCATCAAAACACTGATGCAGCACACTACTACTTAGCTTATTCTAACTGGAAAAGCAAAATAAAAGATTCTTTAAACTTCGTAAAATGTCCAGATTGGGGTTAATGGCGATAGTAGTGCTATGCCTGTATCTTTAATATGCTGTTAAATATTCATTCCAATTAGAAATTATCTGTGCATGGAGTAAAGGAACAAGGGAGACAATGCTTACAAGTTTCAGGAAACATCGAGATAAGTCAAAATATAAAAAAAATAAAACTATAACATTTCTGTAATTGGTCGGTGATTAAAGGTAAAGCCCAAACGAGCAAAGAAAAAACAGAGAAACAAAACCAGAAAAGGTGGCATATCTAAAAGGAGAAAAAGCAATTGGCAGCAGTTTCACTCTCTGAAATTAGAGGACTTGCAATTTCTTTGCATTCTTGGGAGTCAGCAGGATGTAAGGCTGTAGGAGGTGATGTCTGTCCCTAGCCACCAGGCTCAGCAGAGACCCAATAAGCAGTTTGTTTTGCTTTGGGCTCTGGCTTCCATTTTATCACAGGTTTCATAAGAATTTACAAATTTATTCATGAACAAGACAGACTTTATGTAACTGAAATCTGAGTGGAGGACAGCCTGTGACTTTCATTTTGACTTCAGAATTATTATTTTTATTATAGAGTGCATAACTACCTCAATTATCAGGAACACTAAGAACCATCCATACAAAAACTAACAAATACAATCAACTATTTGTAAGGCTTTAGAGAATAACTAGAGAGCCAGCCACCTCCTCAAAATAAAAATAAATCAAGTCTAGTTGATATTAAAAAGAAAAGAAGTGTATATACGCAGAAGTTTCACAGCACTGAAATATAAAAACTGTCTTCTCAGAGGATTTTCTATTAGAAAAGTATAACTGAAATAGCTTCCAAAGAACTGATTTCATTAAATAAAAAAGACATACAGCAGTGTCTGCTTCCTGAAACAACACTGGAATAAATATTGCTTGAGAAGTGTGCTATGGCTGGTACATTCTTTTATCTAAGACCATGTATTATGGTTTAAAATAGACGTGAAAGTCAAACCCTCTGAGTACATTACTAGAGAAGTTCTGTTCCATGGGGTCTAGGACAAATTACTTTCAGAAAAAAAATAAAGCTTACTGTCATCTGTACTGACCAAAATCTCCTTTAACGCCAGACTCCCAGTGGTTCAGCTTCATTACCTGTCTATACTAATTTGCAAATAAAAAAAATAAAATGTTTCTTATACTTTTTTCCTTTGGTATCATATTCCATTATAGGGAATTAAAATGAAAAAAATTACTCTTAAAAGTATGTTTTGCTGTTGTTGAATAAATGAAAAAACTCTAAAGGGCATTCAAGTAGATCACCAAAATAACTGAGCTAATGAGACGAGTGATTATTCTCCCATTCTCGAGAAAAGAGTGTGCTGGGGGTGTTTGGTGGGGTACAGAATTAACCCCTTCCTTAAAACAGTCTCTATTGCCTAACTTCAGTAATTACAAAAAACTCCATATGATCCCTTTTCATGTGATTTAGCTTTTTATTTCAGAAAAAGCTTTGATTTTACTTTTTTCTTAAACAGAAAAGAATTTTTAATACAGCTCTTAGCTTTGTCAGGCAAGTAACAAAAACTTTGTGGGACAATCTGAACTTTAAGAAACACGAAATAGGCACTTCATGAAAGCCTTAAAAACGGGTTTAGCTAGTATTGTCTTGATGTGTATTTTTATCATAGTACCACTGGGAAAAAAGTGACCTACTAAACCTCTAGATAAATCAGGTCTGTCACTAATACATAGAATGAGTATATCCAAAGGCCAACTTTGAGTTAGGGAGGCCAGTCATCTTTGTTTCTTTTGTCAGTCTATAGCCAGTGTGGACAGAGAGGATACTCTGGAGGGTAATTCGGAGAATAAACTGGCTTGGGTTACTGCGCATCACCCACTGGAGAAACTGATTTAGTGTTACTGACAACAGGAACCCAAGAAGATGAATTTTCCTGGGTTTGAGCTAACCTTTGTACATACCCCCACCTCCATTCTTGTAACTGCTTATAGGGCGTAGCACTGTGTTTGCACAGATTCTGTACCTCGTGGCTGGTTCTAGTCACAAAAGCTCACCAGCCTTACCACTGAGAGACTCTTCTTTCATTTCATTTGTTATTGAGTTGGATGATCACATATTTGTTTCACATCCTCAACATCCTTTTAATATTTAAATGCCATTTTCATGTCTAATGGTTAAGTTATCCTTTATTCTTAACTTATTTTCTCCAAGTCCTTATTCAGTCCAAGTCTAATATAGCTTTAGTCCTTGTATGTTTGGATAAGAAAGAACCTAGGTGTAATCTCACCACATTTATAGAAAAAGAGATTTTGGATTCCATGTTCATGACTCAAAACCTGTATTTTTGCATTTCATTATGTGGGTAAGCCCGTCCTCAAGTTTTCTGGGTTTTTTTTGTTTTGTTTTTTACATTCAGGTTTTTAATACATCTGAAGATAAACTGCAAGGAATGACAAATGCCCAACTTACTTTGAGCTAGCACAGAATTAAAGTTGAATAGTGACACCTCAGAACAAAGAATCTCAGCTCCCTTGTATAGGTACTAAACCTCACGTATCAATGTGGTATAATGAGGACTGGTACAGTTTTCAAAGAAAACTGATTTTTTTTTCTTTGGGAAGTTATTAGGCGCAATGAAAAAAACTTGTCCTTCTCAACATGTTTTCTTCATCAACGATTCTGTTATGCATCTGGAGTGGCATATGGTCAGCATATTCTTTAGGGGACTGTAATTTGTCTTCATTTTACATACTAATAGTCATATTCAGTCAGACCAAAGATACCTCTACTGCCATATTGTGTCTTCAGCAAAGACTGAGAGCAGAGGTCTGGGGAAGAGCACTAGGACAGGGAAAGCTCGCAGAGGTGCACATCAGGATCTCTCCCCAGCCTTCAGAGACTGGGCTTTGTGTTCTTCAAAGCAAGAGGTGATTTGCACTGAAAGCCCACACCCAGACAGGTGTATGTATGCACAGTGGCTCGCAGTAAAACTATGCACTATGAAAAAAAAATACACAGCTCTTATTCTGAATTTGTCACTTGATAATTTTATTTATTCCCCTCTGGGTCTTGTATTACAAGAGAGTTAATGAGCATTCCCTGTTCATTTTTTCCCCATTACACTCCTATATAGATTTTTACCAGTTTCATCATCTTTAGCTATTTCTTTGTCAGGCTGAAGATTCTTAATCTATTTAATTGTTCTTTATCATCACACTTCTAGTTCTACTATATCTCCTTTTTTCTCCCCCTTTACCCTTCCCTCAAATATGGGGATTAGAACTGTACTCAGAGGACAAAATAAAAGCACAGGTAGTTTATAGATTGGCATAACAAACTTCTGTTCTATTGGCTACTCTTCCCTAATCATTTTTGTTTTGACCAGTCCTTAACATGTCACCAATGCTTGGATTTACCATGGTAAGCTCTCTACAACATCACTTCCTTTGGTGCCAATAGTTTACAGTTTGAATAATAGCAGTATTGCTCTCCCTTGCATGCATTACTTCATAGTATCAGCAAGCTTCATCTCCAATTACTAAAAATCACAAAATGCTTCTTTGCCTCTTCATAATTAGCTTTCTTTTTTGCTACCCTCATTAACCTAAAATCACTCTGCACTCACTTTTCCAGATCACCAATGCATGTGCTGACTACTGTTAAACCTAGCACTGATCCATAGGCAATTCTACCAGTCCCCTCCGAAAACAGGTCATTTACTCCTACCCCATCTTTTTGCCAGCTATGAACCTTCCTCTTATGTCAGAGCAGTTTCATTTTGCTCAGCACCTTTGGTGAGTCGTTCTCAAAAGACGTTCCGAAACCAAAGTGTACTGCATCAGCTAGAACATGCTTACTCACAACCTTAACAGTGTCTTTAAAGAACCCTACCAGACCTGCGAGGCTGTTCTGACTCTTTCCTGGTATACCAAATTTGCCCACGAATCCATTAGTTTTCTTCTTCCTATATTTACCAGCAAATTGGCTGGTATGAATCCCAGTCATATTTATCTGTTCTTTCCTAGAGGCTTTCTGGAAGCCTTTTCAAAAACTGGCATCACCTTTGGCACACTCAACTTCACGGCTACCACAGCAGTATTGTGCTGTTAAACACCACTGTTACCAGCTCAGCAATTTTATACTGAGAGATCTTGTAGAGGTCTTGGGTGCATCCAAAGCTGGCATTTGCTGTAACTCATTTTTGTCATTGTGTTCTAAAAAAAATTGTACCAGTGTCACTTTGATTCGTAACAAGTGCCTGAATAGGACCTTGTGCTTCTCTCCCTACAGAGAAGAGATTTTGTTAGAGCATGTGAGCTCCTGCACAGTGAACATGAGTATCTCATACTCTTTCAGCTACACTACAATCATCTTTAAGCTGTTTTAGATCTACTGGACCAATGGCCTTTCTATTTCTGCTGGTTTTGAAAGAGTAATTACGTCACGCTTCTCTGCCTTTTACAAACCACATCAGGCTTTAGCTTGTTTTACTGTATATTTTGTTTAACTTGCCTGGTTTTCAATTTTTGTTTTGGTCATAAGTTTTTGATGGATATATTTCTATTCCTTACAGCCTGCTCAATCATCCTAATTGTTTTCAAATATTTTTTAAAGGGTCAGAGAAGCAGTTGTTAGGGGATATGCATCTCTTCTGAGTCTCTCCACAATGGCTGCAAGCATTTTACTCATTTGGTTTATCACGCTTTCCACAGAACCCTAATGAGTGTCCTGCTGGCTACCTTCTTTATGGTAGACCTACACTGTGAGTAACTTACTTCAAAACTAGGCATTCAGCCCCTCCATCTCACCTTCTACTATTTGCACAGAAATACTTTTATTGTGGTCCAACTGCTTATTCTTCTGAGCTCCTGTCTAAACTGGGCCTAATCCATTCAGGTAGCTCTTCACTGTTTTCTATATGACCTTCATCAACTTCTGTCCTATGTACACCAACGTAACAGACTTCAACCCCTGCAGCTGTGCCCTTTCTGCTTGTCCTCATGCAAGGTATTGGGATTACCGTGCAGACTGAGGCTGCACAAGTCTTTATTCTTACACCTTCTATCTAGCAACACAGATGTTGCTTCCAGCACGATTTTAGCAGCTCTTCTATGTCACCAGCACTTCTGCACCAGCTTCTTCAGCACGAGAAGATAGTCTTGACTCCTTTTGCCGTAAGCCGCCTTAGCATGTAGTTGAAAGGTTATTATATGCTCCCTTTCAGCATCATAAACCCAGTTAGTTGCACTCCACTTTGTTAAGTGACTCCACCATGGCAGGAGATAAACATCTATCGTCTAGAATCATCAACACCATGCAATGACATTCTTAGAGCAAAAGGATACTTGGCCATCACCTGAGACCAAAATCTCATCCGCAGGATGTAACCTCAGGACTATTTCTCCTTCACAGGTTTGATGTCCTTCTACATTAGAACTTAGTTTTCCTAGAAGCCCAGTGGCAACCTGCCCAAAGTTAACAATGACACTACTTGCCTAGAGGTTTACTTTATACATTTGCTAAATAAGGATACTTTCCTTACACATATGCTTGGCATGTGGTGACTTTCACAAGAGTCCACTTCAGTTACAGTAATCTGCAATAGGCATCTTGCAATGTCGTAACTATCCCTTTGGTTAACAGCTGTATTAATATCGTAGACATTAAGAAAATGCTACTTTTTTCCTAACTGGAGATGTGGTACCAAACTCCAGCCTGAGAAGCCAAAATGTCCAAGCTAAATGGCCTCAGACACACTGCTTGTATTTTAGGCTTACTCTCAGCATATTCCATCTGAAGCTTTTGCTTTGTGCCTCCCCCTCCAAAGACTTTGATTCAGACCACCCTTACCCTCCTGATAGAGGATCTACTGATATTCTAGAAATCTGCCTTTGATACTAGACTGTTGGTGCCTGTTAAGTTCCCACAAAATAAGTAAATAATCATAAAAATCCCAACAACCAAAAAACCCATTTCTCTGTCTTACATTTAGCATCATTAATCCATGAGCCTTGTATGTTTCTCCAGGTTCCCCCAAGTAATTTTGAACACAATCCCATAAAGTACTAAGGAGTGAGAAAGCTTAATTTTTCTTGTCTGCTAATGATACCAGAGTTTTACACATTTCCAATAACTGCCAGGCAATTATGGTTTATAATCTAACAGATATCAGCCATCTTTACAATAGTGTGAAATGAACGATCATGCAAGCCCTTAAAAAGTTTTCTTCAGACAACATAACCAGCAACATCTCTCAGTTCAAAGCAGAAGCACAAGACAGTTTTCTAAGATGCAGCATCTGTTGCACTCTTAATGGAAGCTGTACTTACAAATACATCCTGCATCAAATCAAATACCATTCTATATAACCAAGACTTGCTGATTCAAAATGGGACCCTACACTTAGATTCCAAATTTAGATTTTACTATGAACTCTACTTTCAGTTACACCAAGTTTGCTGTATTTCATTAGTTATAATGCACACAACTTTCAACACAATAGATGTCTTGAGGGTTTCCCACACACTGTCAGCGCTGTATTTATAGACAAGATGATTATACATTTGTATTTTATTGTAAAGGATAAATTGTACTAAATCAGTACTAAAACAGGTCTGATTTTGCACTTGATGGAAAATGGTTCTCCTTCCCTTTCCACCATCAAATCTAATTTAAAGAAGCCCACTGTAGTGCAAATACATTAGATACTTAGTAATCTCCAGTAATGGCAGGGAAACTCATCACAAATTGCTGAATGTTATGAATCAGCTTGTGAACACGTAACTGCTATACACTGCAAAAGGCACTTTAACAGGTAGTTTCATTCATTTATGTCAATACTTCATAATTAGCAGAGAAGTGTCTGTAAATTGAACTCTTGAGCAGCACACTGCTTAGCTACCAGTTTTCTTTTACTTAATATTTTGAACACTTGATGTAATGGAAGACCCCATTAAAATTTTCTACCAGTGACAAACGACACTTTCTGTTCTAAATGTGTTAGCACAAACTAACAAACTCAACAACGTTCAACAAAGCCATAGGCGTATGCTGATGTGTATTACATACAGTTTCAATCGACATTATCAGGGCCATTAACATAAGTTTTCAAAGTAAACTTAACTGGTTTGCTCAGTAAGACCTAATAGTAAAAAAACTCTGTAGGGCTATATAGAAACCAGTGCTTTTTTCTCCCCAGTTATACTGGAGTGGGTCTCCACTCAGAAGAAACAGGTGACAAGCAATAACCTGAAGGCCAGGCAAAGATAGGTAGAAGAGTTCTGCCTTGCAGAAGAGCCCAGAATACCTAGATTCAGTCACTTTCAAACTGAAGTTAAGAACTGCGATAGCTCTTCAGAATACTTTACCCAACACTGTATTTTGAAAATGTTATGATGGCATCCACAAACTCCACTCAGAGATCAGCGTCTTATTCACCAACAGAGATGCAGCCTCTCTATGGAGAGTTTACAGCTTCAGGTGCTCACAAGGCTCTATCTGAAGTAGTTTTCTGGGTGTTTGCTTTGTTTTTTTAAACGGCAGGTAGAAAAAAGTCATTTTGATTTGGATTCCATAATCTCAAGATGCCAAGCTACTATAATTTAATAGTTTATTGGTGACAGCTGGTTAGTTATACCTAATAGGATATATGCTCTTAGCCCATTCTAACAATGAAATAAATCATTCTGTCTGCAACTTCCTTTGTGACTGGGGATAACTAAAACTGTGCCCAAAGCCAGTTCCTACAGGGTAGCCAACACAAGGTGACTTGGCCATTTGTGGCATAACCACATTTTCTCAGAAACCAACGTTTTAGACAAAATGTCTTCTTAGACTAGAATAAGAACAGCCAAATGCAAAAGTATAAATATATTCATAAATGCAGAGATAATTCCACTTCTATGCTTCTTACCAGGATAACTTCCCACTTATCAGCTCTAAAAAAATCCTCAAGCTCCATCTCAGAGTTTGCCTCATCCTCCATGGCTTCCCAGGAATCCTGGAATGCAGACCCTAACTTCTACAGGCTGTGCACACCGATGTAAATATAGAAGAAAAGCTTTGCCTCACTCTAACTTTGCTAATTAACAAGAAAAGTCAGTTACTGTCGTAATCTAATATTTCCCTTTGCCTTGCAATATGAGAGCTAATCATGAGATCTTATTATGTACTGCTTATTTTTACTTTTTTAAAACAGAAAACAATTTTTTTTTTTTTTTAATCTTACGAGATTTAACCCTTAAAAACATACTGGACAATTACTTGAAATACCATCGAATTACATGTCTATAATTCTCCTCATGCTTTAAAACAGAAAACAATTTTTTTTTTTTTTAATCTTACGAGATTTAACCCTTAACAACATACTGGACAATTACTTGAAATACCATCGAATTACATGTCTATAATTCTCCTCATGCTTTCTCCATTTCAAGTATATTCAGGCCTCTAACTGCTGCTAGGTTTATCAATATGAACTCTATTTACTTAAAGGGAAAAAAAAAATCTTCAAGCAACTTAGTGCTGATTCCTTACAGTTAAAATAAGCCATTAAAAAAATTGGTAAAATCCCTTCTCCTTGCCTACTGCCTTCAAAGTATTTTTGCTCCTTTTAGTAATCAAATACAGAAATTTTTTTCCATGACATTTTGATTAGGCTTTTACTGTGAACACATTAAGTGATAATGGGTCCAAAAACACCTATTGAGTCAGGAACATCAGAATACTGGGAGCACCATAGGCAGTTGCATGAATCACTTCACATACCTGTGGTTTTCCAGGTTCCTGTGCTTAGTCATGAGTACACTCTTCATTTTCTCATACACAGAATATAATTTCTGCCAATTTTTGTTCTTGGCTTCTACACTGCCACCTGTAGTCATACAAGAGAAATTAGCCATATTTTATGCTGCAAATCCTTTTACCACAATGTTTCAACTCACTTGTTTGTCTACACAACCATTCTAAAGCGTTCCCCTTTGAAAAGCGTGTGTTAAGATACTTAAACTGAGTTACGTGTAATTTTCTCTTTAATAAATTTTTCAGAAAGAAGAAAAACCCCAATCCCAACTCAGTTTAACCAGAGAGAACATTTTAAAAGCTCAAAGACAGGCTTTATAAATTTTTACATTATCCTTTTTGCATAGTGGACACATCATGACCTTGACAGAGCAAGGTGACTGCTAAAGCGGGAATACAAAAAATCTGCACCTAATTACTTGGTAAATACAAAAACTAATTTGATTTGTTCTTCCATCTGAAAAATTAATACAGTTTTACAGAGAGAAATTTTTAATGCTTGGCTTAGTTACCTTACATAGGTTGTAAAGAAATGCATACAAAAAAGGCTAGTATTTGGAAGAAATCTCATAGAACTGAAAGGGATCTTGAACTTTTTTATGCAATGAAAACCTCTCAGTCTATTCCAGGCTTACCGCACTTAGAACAACATGCTCGAAGATTCTGCCAAATTAACCATTTATATCAAAATAAGACCTTAACACCCAGCACCCAGAGCCCTCACGCTAATCCCTTCCTGAAAATATGACAAAATGGAAAATTCAAGCCTTCCTGGAAAAAGCAAAGCTTTCTGGTATTCAGAACAGGGGTTTCACCGAATAACGAACTTTCCGAGTACCATCTCGGGAGGAACACCGGCTTTTGCGTGCACATACCCTCCCACTTCTTCCAGTTAAGAATTGCTCATACCACCCCTGGAATCAGCCACCCGAATGCTCCCACTACGTCTCTACCTGGAAAACCGCTCTCAAGTCATTAACACATAGAAACCAGCTGATTTCTGCACACTGCTGCTGGCGAACGCACGGCCAGCGGCTGCCCGGGTACCTGCACTCCTGCACTACCCTACGTCAACAGCAATCGCAACCTCGACTAAAAATCTCAAACTCGAATAGAAACCGACATTAAACGTGATTTTCCAATAACAAGTTGCTATAACGATAAATAATAACGAAACCACTAATAATAAATAATGACAGCACATAACTAAAATCCCCAGTGCCGGTGCGGCTGCCTGCGCCCCGGAGCACGCGTCCAGGTAACCCTCCCGCTCCGCCACGGCGCAGCCACCGCCGGCCACCCCCGGACGGGAAG
>NW_010421274.1:0-2766 GCF_000710305.1 Buceros rhinoceros silvestris
CTTTTCCAGATTTTGTAGTAGGTCAAATTCCACAGGTGATGTTCAGTCACATCACCTCCTCCCCTGAAGATGAGTACCTGATCTACGATCAGCTCGACACAAAGGACTGTGCTGCTCACAGCAGGCTTTATTTGCATGATATCCTCCAAGAAGCATGCTCTCACCTCCCTCCTCTAAAATACAGCCAGCAATATAGCACCTGCACACCCTTGCCATTGGACCCTAGCATGTTTCATTACCAGGATAGACTAGGATATGTTCCCACCCACTTCTACAAGCATTGCTTGACAAAAATATTTGCCTCTCTGCCTTCCTCCCTATACCAGAAAATTCAGGTTCAAGTTTCCACATCCTAAGTCTTAACATCTAAACATCCTTGTGACCCGCCTGGTGAGTCCAGGGATCTATTTCAGACCTTCCACCTGAAAGCCCACCCCAGATCCAAGAAGTCATTTGCAAAAAGCATTGTTCCGGTATTTCCTGAATTAAAAAAAACATTAAAAGAATAAAAATCAAGTCGAAGTTATTGTTTATCTCACCTTTCATGAGCTGAAAGAGATCAAGATCTTACCTTTAAACATGGCCATATTTTACTATCCCTTTCCCCTATTTCCGGTACTTCCAGTTCAGCATATTCTTAGTCTCCAAGGCACTCCCCAACTGAAAAACATGCAAGCAAAGCTCGGAAGGTGTTTCATTTCAACTCACTGCTGAGCCTAGTGGAGCAGTTGGTGGCCTGTCCTGCATCCTGGCGCATCCTCACAGCCTGCAAGCGTGAGGATCTAGCTCCTGCTCGCCCCGTCTCTCTTTGTGGGGCCTCTTCTCCACACAAGATTTTGCTCCAGGATTTCAGGATGGAGCTAGATGTTTCTTTTAAAATTTCTTGATGCCACTATGCCTCAACTGCTGCGTTGCCCAAAAGCAAACCCTGTGGCCCAGGAAGCTCAAGCTGATTATACTTCAGCAATGCTCTGTGGCATTACTGGAAAAATAAACCATCAGCATCATAGCCAATAAAAGAGGGCTTCCCTCCCCATCCTTGCACCTTCCCTGAGCAGCCAAGCTCTTGACTGGGCTGGACGGCTGCTGGGCCCTTGGCAAGGCTTCTGGGCAGGGTAAGGGAGACAGCTGCCAGGCATACCTCTTGTCGCTTCTTTCTTTCACGGATTTTGGCAATTTTCTCACAGCTGTTTTATGCCACAGATGTTACTCGGCAATAAGTATATGAACTCAAAATAAAAAGAGCACTTTTGAAACTTCTTCTTCTCTTCTACTGCTTTGTTAACTTTCTTTCATCAGAGCTGTCGTGCAGTTAAATCAGGGACACCTTCTCCCGCTCAGCCGCCACTTAAGGAAAGCAGGCAAGCCAGAGCGCCCTTTAGTCTGCCTGCAACAACCCTCCCCAATTACTCCAGCTAAAATTGCCTGTCTTGCAGGGAAAGTTGCTGAATACTGTGTCCTACCCGATCCCAGCAGGATGACCCTGTTTCCCAACATGTTGTCAACGCATAAACAGGGAGCGTCGGCAAGGAATCAGGGAGGTGTAAGAGGAAGAAGGGAGGGAAGCGAGTCTCAAATTGAGTCTCAAATCCTGTACTCGCCGAGAGTTTTATCTACCTGCATCTTTTAAATTAGGTGCTTTTCCTTTCACAGCTCACTAGAAATCAGATCGATTAACTGCGTTCTCAAAACAAACTATAAACAAGGAGTTTGGAGCAAACTAACTCAAACCAGCCCAAACAAAGGCCAGCCCAACTTTCATAATTATTAGAAGCATTCACTTTCGTTAACAAGGGGGTAATTGTTTCTGTTTTGTAATTTGATCTGAGATAAAAGGAGTTAGTTAATAATTTATACTGTACTATGTAAAAGGGGCTGTGAAAAGACTACGGAAGGATTTGAATTAAACAGTCTTTCACCCTTTTAATATCTCACAAGAGATTTTTCTGCACTGATTCATTTAATTTAGTGGACACAGCAGTGTGGCCCATTGATTGTGGACAAAACTTCTGAAGGGCCTGGTGTGCACCCCTGTTAAAACGTGGGAAGAGAGTAAAGTTGGACGTGAATTAATTTGATTCTGTACATAATTCTTTTTCAATGGGATTCTGTGTCCCATTGCAAAGGCATGAAAAAAGGAGACACTGAGTTTGATTGCTCAATATTCATCTACATTTTCCTCTCTATGGGCACAATATGCTTGGCTTAATTAACTTTTCTCAAAGGTGAAGCAGTGCGCACCATCTGCTGGGAGACAATCACATTTGTATGCCTCTCAGAATAATCCCTTTACTACTGAAACTGCGATCATATAGTAGCCAAACTCAAAACTTTCAAACATTATTGCCTGGAACAGACACCAAAGTCATCCTGCTTCAGCAGTACGGTGTGGGACAGGGACAGGCATCATTGCGCGTGGAGGTGGGTTGCTGGAGGGGCTTGGAAAGATTTTGTTTGTTTGTTGTCGTGTTTTCCACTATATCCCATCTCCTCTGAGGAATTATTTCAAGCGTACTTTCCATCATCTTCTTCCCAAATTAAAAATTCTTCATGCTTCATTTAAAGCCCAGCTCAAGAACAACTACTCAGCAGGGGCCACCTCCTATTCTGCTACCTCTTAATTTTAAATCAAGGAAAAAAAAAGTAAAGTGCTGTATGAAAAGAATCATCAAGTCACTCAAAATCCCAATACGAAATATTGAGGCAAAGTTTAGCCATTTAATTTTTTAATCAAGTCTCAAGGACCACACAGTGCTATCAAGGGCC
>NW_010421274.1:2853-9059 GCF_000710305.1 Buceros rhinoceros silvestris
CTGCTGAACTTGCTCTAAAGCTGGGTCATTATTTGATCTTTGTGGCTGGTAATCTGATTATCTCATTGTGGAGGTAAACTTCAGACCCAATCTTGTTAGCAGCTGGCTAGGCTGGATTACTACAACTACTGAGCTGGAAAATGAACTGAGCAGTCCAGCTTTGGACTTGCTCTCTTTGAGCCTGAGGTTGGCTACTTCAGGGTGTCTACTTTTGTGTCGAAATCAGCACTTTATTCTGCAATCTCACTCGGCAGTGTAAACACATTCTCTAATGGCAATGTCTAGGCAGGACTTAAAAACACCAGAAGCCAAGATCTTGGAACAGGTAGGGCAGTGTTGCAAAAGTAGCCAAGATGAGGATATTTAATTAAAGCTATTAATGAAGAAAGCAGG
Organism: Buceros rhinoceros silvestris; assembly: GCF_000710305.1. NCBI lineage: Eukaryota > Metazoa > Chordata > Aves > Bucerotiformes > Bucerotidae > Buceros > Buceros rhinoceros. The sequence continues at coordinate 3,247 of NW_010421274.1, forward strand.
GGCCTTTCTTTACTTTTTATATTCACACTGGACTGAGTTGCTAAAATATGCAAATACTCACAAGAGTTGTGTGGTCCCTGCTTAAGACACTCACAGTTTTGCTTGTGGTCTCATTGCGGCATTGACTGCTTTTACAGTGAATGCACAGCCCAGTCAAAGCACAGAAAGTCTTGAAAAATAGCCTGAAAGAGTTCAAAGGATCCAAAAGACAAAAAAGGACTAAGCTGGGATTTTTATGTACACTGAAAAGAAGAATAAAATATAAGTTCCTTAATGCAGGCTGTTATGGCAATGTTACCCGTATCAAAGCATTATGGTGCTACGGAAGAGTGTTAAAAATTTTCTTGCGCACCATATGCAAAAGAGAAATAGGAACAATTTAGGCCAGCGGTGATTTTGCTACATGAACCATTGAATGCTCTTTTTTGACACTCTATTGAGTGAACAAGGAATTCAAAGAGTTTGAACTCGAACAAGTTTTCTGCCTCAATAGGCCATAATCAGCCCCAAAGAACTGAGTACTACTCAGTGTAGTGGTCTGCTCTCAAGGCTAACCAGGGTGTTTTTTGCCTGCTATTATAATACGCATCAAAGCAAGAGCTCTTACGCTGGTTTTCCTCTTATCTATTCCACTAAAACCCAAAACTCTTAGGTCTGTTTCTAAAAACCCTAAGACAGTTATGCAGCATTCTCAATATCAACATCACACGGAGGAGTGCAACGTAGCTTAAAAAAAGTCTGGCTGCAGAGCAGATGACTGTTACCGAAATAGAAGAACCCATTGCTGGTTTTGTACTGAATACAGCATTGTATACTAGAGCATGCTGGGCTTTAATAGATTGTCCTGACTTTCTTTTTTCATGATTTATGGGAAATTTTCCTGATGTACTTCAGGCATAAGCAACGAAGCACTCTCAGCCCTACAATTCCCACCTCTTTTAGTTCTTGGCTCGATGCAGTGAGACTAAACCAATGTTTTCAGGTGGATTTCAGCTTTTTTTATTTTTCTAATTTGTGTTTGTGCCCAAACACATTTTTATACTCATACATTGTTAACTATTTACCAAGGAATTACTTTTGCTATGCTCCAGTAGCATTGACTACAGGTCCACGTAATTCCCTGCATATTTGAAAGGATGAAGCATGATATTATATTTCTCATAAAGTGATGCTACTCCCAGTTCTCACACAGGCATAACCCATGATGTTGTGCCATATTACTTTATTAGCATTTATTTTTTATAATCTCTTATCCAAGGAAAATATAATCCAGTTAATCAAGAGCACTGCATTTTGCTTTCTTAAGAATTGCATTAATGAAATTCTTACAACACACTGGTGCAGAGAAGCAGGGAGCCAGCACAGCATCACGCCACAATAGTCCCACACTCTGCCCACTCACATCACACCATTTTACTTAGCTATGTATGTGTCGACAAGATATATCAGTTATATGATCCTCTACCCAAGGATACTGATGCCTGCATGATGTCTCATTCAAGCTGAAGAACTCTGAACCTGATCTGACACCGTCAGGAATTGAACCAACCCACACAGATCTGCATTGCTGTGAAACATGATGAGAAACCTATGAGTTTGCACGAGGTGCCCACTTTCAGACAGACAGTGGTTCACAGGGCGAGTGCTGGCATGCACAACCAGACAGGCAGTGTCCCCACCACAGTAGGGTTCAGGGCCACTGGCCACAGCCTTAGTGGGAAGGGCTGGCCCCACACTGGCCACAGCAGCTCCCTTCCGCCAGCACCTGCAGAGCCCTCTGCCCATCTGCAGAGTGATATTGCTGTACAGGGGCTTGCTGTGCTGGAGTGCACGGGAAAGGAGCTGTTCCACTGGCCTATGCACCCCCTAGGGACCCCTCTACACTGCAGGAGCCCCTCCTTGGTGCCGCTCGCAGCCCGGGCCTGCTCCCCATGGAGGAGAACAAATCTTCACATCTGGCTCCATGGGTGTTCCTCTGAATGCAGCAATGCTCATAGCACTATACATCAGCCAGCTGCACTTATCCTGTGCTCCCACCACCTAACATTATACTCTCTTCATTATTATTAGCTTATATATATTTTTTAAAAAAGCCTATTGTAAAGCCTGTCAGAACACTGGCAACAGAATTATTTCAAATCTAGGGTTTTTTTAAAAAAATTAAGTTATTTAATTCCAGTGGAGATTGCATCTTCACCCACATCATCTCCTGCCACCACATACACACGACCTCAGCCCCAAAGCCCTCAGCCAGTTCAGGTGTACCAGCAGCGCCCTGCCCAGCAAGAGCCCAGCCTGAGCTGATCCTCACAGGGCAGCCCTAAGAAGCCCCAGACATCTCCATGCAAAGGGAAACGTTGCACAAGTTGAGTTGGGCTGCACAAAGGAGGGGAGAAACGGGAAGATGGGTCGCAGTTATGGAACAGAACAGGATTCCATGTAATTTATTCCCTTCCTAAATCACTGAGATGAATAGAAAACCTCAGGAGGGGATGGAACCCAGGTAGGATTTGTCTCTGAAGTGAAGGAGAAAACAGCAACACAACAGAAGTGCTGCTTTTGTGGCCAGGCAGGACCACAACACATTTTTCTTGAGAGCTTTCATTTTCTTTGCCCACACCAGCTCTGCAGACTCCTGGTGACCTACAGCTCTGACCCACTCAGGGCAAGGGGAGGGACCGTGAGTGGTTGTCCTTCTCTTACTAGCATCACTTCTGACCCACCTCGGGAAATCCCATTCTTCAACAATCGGCTGATCTCTATCAAATATTTTGACATTTTTAAGAGCAGCTCTTCTGCCAGTCATGAAACCTGACTAGTTCAAACAGCTGTGGCCTGTTAACTAAAAGACTGATTCCTCTATTTTCTTTAAAAAAAAACAGCCTGAGCTTTAATGACTTTAAAACCCATATTTCCATATTTTTGGTATCACAGATGTGTATAATTTTTCCCCTTAGGAACATTTATTTGGCTGAAGACTAACAGACTGAATTTGAAGCTTATGCCTGTAACTCGCTTTCTTGGAATTTTCTCAGATTGTCATTTCACATCTAGCTAGTAAAATACAGGGTGGGAAATTAGTGAAATACTAAACACCACTTACCAAGTATATTCGGTATGGCAGACAGTACAAGCTGCATTGGAAAGAAAAAAAAAAAAAAAAATCTTTCTGAAACAGCAAGGAGACGCTTGTAACAAAACATTAAGTTCTGCCCCTACAGGCGAAGGGAGCATTATGTACAAACATGTACCACACACTGTGGATCAAGCATAAGAAAAGTTTAGTCCAACAAAAACTCCTCCCCTGAAGCAGCTGGATTCCTCCACATTACGGTAGGTGAAAGAAGCCAGCTATGATTTAGGAGTCTTTCTGTACCAGTGACAACTGGCGCCCTGTCACCCACCTCTGAAGCAGCAAGTCCCATCTCCCAGCAGAGGCTCCAGGGTGGAGGCTGGCGCTCCTCATTTGTTACTGCACTGGTTTCCCTGCCCGATTTCTTACCTTATAAAATAGAATTAGTTTCTATTTACATGTGAAGAGTTAGTTGATGTCTAAGGCAACACATGGATATATTGCTACCAATGTTTTAACACTTGTGATCACATGGTCAACTGCAATGATTTCTATTTTGATAGTTCTCTTTTGACTGAATTAACAGTTAACATTATTTCATAAGCAAAATATTTACCGGGGGAAGGCAAATACTGTATAAGTTTTATTTAATATCAATAGTTCGAGGTGGCAGTACTTATAATCTAAGCCTCACTTTTTTTGTTAGGGAAACAAGAGAGAGTATAAAGCATGACATAATAATATAATCTTCTAAATTGATGTTCTTTTTCTTCTTGGTTACAATAGCATGGATCATCTGAAACATTGCCTGCATAAATGTATCATTTGTCACAACCTAAAACCTGTCATCATTAAGTTGATTAATCAAATATTGTTCCAAAAGATGGATTGAAACACAAAGTATTCAGCCTAGTGCCATATACTGAAGACATTAATTTGAGTCACAAGACAACCAATTTAGTATAACTCTATGCTCATGCTTTATTTAGTAAGCCATCAATTAGTATATTTTTCCTTGATGTACTATTTTGTCTTTCTAAACAATGAGGAGGCGATTTGCTCCAAAGTCAATTCGCTCTCTGTAAACAGAAAGGGTTAGTTAAGCATCTTCTTGCTCTGTGATTCTATAAACTGCAACCTTGACTCCGAGTGCAAAAAGGAAATTAATAATTGGGTAGAATTTGCAGTGGAATAGCTCCTCTCAGGTTAGCACTAATTTTCTTTCTATAATGTAATTTTAATTCTGGAAGCAGGAGTGACAGTAAGGAAAGTCTCAAAAGTGTTTCATTCCTTCATTATCTTGGATCATTCAATCTCTCTCTCTCTAGGATTAATATAGTCCATATGCAGACACAAGCCTCTGCCACAAACAAAGTTGAAAAGATATTTAATCAGCTTTTATTGTTTGAGAAAGTGAAAAAAGATGAAATGGTGTGTCAAGGTATTCTTTCCTCATCATTAGTGAAAGTCACAGGGCTGTGATGGATTAAAAGGGTATACAGAACCACTGCCTTCCCTTCGCAAACCCTTGCTATCTCAAGCACTATTAAAAATCAGCATCCAGAAAAGTACAATCATTTCATCCATCAAATCATTCAACAGTGCTGGGATGGTCCGACGGGTTGGCTGGTCACACCAGAAGCCGAGCACAGGGGCTCACAAAGGCCACTGAGGCCATGCCCCACTTTCTGCCAGCCAAAGCAGAGGGGGCCATGAGCCATGGCACAAGCAGGGGCAGCTGCTGCTGCCCCACACGCACTTGTGGGCATTAGCATTAGTGCCTAGAAAGCAGCTCCGACACCCCCACCCCATCCAGATACCCAAAGCGACCGACAGCAGCAGTATTTCATGTGTGGTATAGGCCCATGGATTCCTCATCAGCCACCCCCGGCAGCTCCCTCCATGACAGATCATGAGCAGGGCTCGGTGCTGTTCCCCCGCCCATGGGGAACACTCACACATGCAGACACGAGTATGCGCACTCTCCTGGTTACGCCAAATAAGAATTTTTAAAATGTTAACTTATCAAAAATACACTAGAGGAAAACGAAACAGCGTGGATGTTACCCCCTACTAATGAGGCACTAATGCATAATTATTATAATACACACGCTTCGCTCCACAGAGGAATATTTATAAACACTGAAACAGTTGAGTTTGCACTGGAGTCATACGTACAAATTGTTTTTCTCCTGCAGTTTGTGGGTTTGGGGTTTTTTCTTACAGTAGTAAGATTTAATGCATTTCATAAGACTATATGCAGTCATTAAAAACCTTGAAGACACCTGGGCCTTTACTATTTGCTGCCCTAAATGAGAATATAATGAGAAAGCACTCACTACAACTAAAGGCATAGCAGTTACTGAAGTATTCAATCACCACAGATTTGGTTTCCAAGAGCACGTGCTTTAGGAGGCAACAGGAACAGAGCTACCAGAGGAAGACCTGACACGAGCTGTGATTGAAAGGCAGGCAGCAGTCCAAAAACTACATCAATGTTTCCCACTCCGTATTTTCTCTCTCCCATGCCCAGAAGTTGCTCATGGCAGATATGAGCAAGCCCCCCATATTCCGAACCTCCCCGGAGGCACCTCACTCTGGCTAAAGTCCTCTTTCCAGGAGGAAGTTGGAGGTGGGTGGTCCCCGCTCTCCTCCATGGGGCAGGGGGAGCTGTGGCTGCCTGCCAGGGCATCCAAACACCTGCCCTGGCAGTGTGACCTTGCTGTCCTGTTCCTTCCAG
>NW_010421274.1:9150-13241 GCF_000710305.1 Buceros rhinoceros silvestris
CAGGTGAAGAAGCATCCCCCAAAGCCAGGCAGTGCCGGACAACAGCAGGAGCAGCCCAGGATGGTGACCCCCTGGTGAACATACCTGCACTGAGTTTGGGCCCAACCACATGGCTAATGAAAAATAAATTGTCATGAATATTAAAATGTTGCTGAAAGATCCCAGTAGAGGACCCAGGTCCCTTCCGGAGCCAGAAGAGCAGAGCTAGCTAGTCAGAGAAGCAGTGTTGCATGCCAATTAAATCTGAGTGTCAATAAATTGCAGTATATCAAAGAGGAAGAGGAACACCCACCCCACTTGCAGTGCGGCCATCCTCTCGAATTTGTCATGAAGTTCACCATACTAAAAAACAAACTCATTTAACTGGGTTTAGCTTACAGATTCCACTAAATAACATTACCTGGGAAAGTATAACAGGGAGTGAAATTAGGAATATAAAAAGCCCTTGTGGAAATGTAGAACATTAAACCACTATGTATTTTCCTGCTGCCTAGATGTGCTGTACTTCAGGAAACATTCTCCATCACCTTGACAGCATGCTTCCTTTCTATATACTGAAGTTTATTTACCTGAATTATTAATGCTGCTTTTGTTTGTAGCTATATCTTAATTTTCTTCTTTTCATTCACCTGTCATGATTGTTTTGATTCACATCCCAGGATGATGCACAAAATATTTCCTTTGGAAACACTGTAGTGTCACCAATATTTTTCCTCTGTTAACAGATTATTCTGTCTCCACAGTAAAACCAGATCATTTCATTTTTTTCATGAAAACTGTCAATCACTGAGATTATGCTTTAAATGTATTGAGTGGATAAAAGACAGAATTTAAACTACATATCATATGTCAGCAGAGAGCACTGAGTGCCCTGCAAACAGAGAAAGCAAGCAGTTCTCCTCCTTCTAAATGAAAAATATGCCCACAGCAGCAAACCAGGGATCCTCAAACAATTAGTAACGTTCATGACAAAATTCTTTTGCATACGATGTGGAGTAATGCAGCTGTGCTAGTGTATTTACTATTTGTGGAAAGAAGCAGAAATAAACCCTGTGGATTTTATTATGCATTCAGTCTTATTTGTTGTTTCTTCTGCCTAGGCTAAGGTTCTGGAAAGCAAAAAGATACATCTATGTTTAAATGGTGTTGTTTTATACAATAAGAGCTGATAAAAATGAAGGTGAAGGATTGCAGTAATTAAAGAACTGTCCGTATGTCCACAAATTGGGGAGGGGGCGGGGCGGTTGGGATGTGGAAACTTTTGGTGATATTTCTTTCAAAACATTTCTTAAAGTTTATCTTTGGGGAGCAGAGTAGAAAGAGCACTCTACTAAATAGAAGTTACCTGGAATTCCTTCCTCCCACCCCCTCCATCCCCATTTTATTTTTAAGTATGTCTACCCAACTTGTATACAAAATTCAAAAAGATTCTCCTGAACACACAATATGGAGAGACCATATGTACAAACAGCACACAATTTCAAACAGACTAAGCTCATTGGAAAAAAAACTTTTTTTTTATTCGCCTTTGATTTCTTTCAGAAGGATAAAATGAAAGGGACAGTGATACATATTTTAAGCCCTGTGAATTCACAATGGGGCTTTAGAATAAAGAGGTAAAAACCTTTGAACTAAACAAAGGTCCATCATGGTGCACTTCTTTTTCACAAGAACCTTATAAAGGAAATTATGCCAGAGAGAGGGTCCAGCTGGCTTTTGCCACTACACCTCTCCTCCACAACACCCAGCATCCTTCCCAACCTCTATCAATCTCCTGTTTGCCATGTCATCGACTCCTCTTGGGCCTGATCTCTTATCTCATAGAGCTGTTTCTTAGTCGTATGCCCTACAAAAGTATCCACTCATGAGCTTGCATCTGAGTGTCTCTTTGTACTAAGCAAAGCCTGTAGTCTAGCAGACTGCATTAACTTGATTAAAGTGGGACCACAGTTACAGGCTCTTAAACACAAGAAAGCCTTCTTCTCTTAAGGTTTTTTTTTTTTGCAAAACTGCAACTTTCAAAAGGGTCGGCAAAAGACAAAGGCTCTTATAACAAAAGAAGAGGCTTTTATAACAAATTATTTCTAATTGCTCTTTTGTTCCAGAAAGACAGCAGTTACACCAGCTGAAACATAACAAGCCATCAGCATTTCTTAATGGAAAGCTTGTATGCAGGGCTGCAAAGAAAGAGCTTTCTAAGTTTTGATAATTTCAAAAACATTATTTCATTGTAAATAACACCTTATTTAATCCACTTAAACCAGAAGAGAAGCACATGTGACTGGCTGCATGTAACAGTCTATTTTCACTAGCAGGCTGTAGAGCTGCTTGTGAATCCCTTCCATTTCATCTCCAAGGAGCAAGTTGGGGAAAGTACTCAACCATGGGTTTTGTCCCCACATTCAACAGTCAGATTCCTCACCAAATAAATTCTAATGAGGAAGTCACCAGGCTGGATTACTTCAGTTTTACAGATGTGTAAGCAATATAAACAGCTGCAATAGCCAGGCTTGCATTTGCAGCGGATAGCTATTAAAAAGACTACCGGCTTTGAAACAGCAGGATCTTTTCACACTTAGCTGCTAACTTCAGCAACACTTCTGCACAATGGAGTTACACACTTTTTGGACATAGTCTACTCGCTAGCAAAGAACAGTATAGTAGTCTTAGATTTTCTGTGAACTCCAGTGTGCAAGCATGTGTCCACATCTGCATCCATCAATGTGCTCAAATGAAGTTGCTTTTTTCTGGGTGAGGCTCAAAGTTCATTCAGCCACTGCTGCAGCTGTGCCAGGAGATCCCGCTCCAGTCTCTGCATGACACTGGTTCCCACCCAGGCTTTGCAAGTGCTTTGCCCTTACTGCAGGTGCAAGCAGCAGTCACAAGTCCAAGAGTACAGCTACAAAGCCGGGAAACAGTTTTAGGTCCCAGCGTGATGTGTTCAGTTGTGTGTGGATACTATGGACAGGAGAGAAAGAAGGGTGTCTTTCTTGGTGCATACAGCCTGGGATCCGCAGAGAGGGAAAGCATGTCACCAGTACCATGCTTATTAGGAAGGGGCTGCACTTCACAGGTTTTAGTAGAGGCTTTTGAGAGATGTGGGTTCAATTCTCACATATTTTTAGTTACATCATCAGCAGGGAGATTTCAAAAGGTATGTGGGTGCACAAGGACACAGAAACCCTGATGTGCTCTGAAGACCCCAAGCATCTGGTGCTTAAAGATGCATTTTTTAAAAAAAACCTTGATGGAGGCAAAGCCAGCAGAGGGAACTCTGGGTGAGGCCCCTCTTACCTCCGTGGTATGAAGTCACCTTCTTTCTCCCAGGCTTGATCAGCCCTCTGCCTGCCAGTGCTCAAAGGTGCTACCATAATGCCAGAGTCCCTCTCCATCAAAAGGAAGGAATAATCCTCATTGTACAATCTTTCTTCCTGCCCCGTTATACCTAGAAGAGCCACTGGAATCCCTAAGCCAGCACAGCAGCCTGCCTGCCTCTGGAGATAGGCAAGGTGACTTTCTGGGCCAGGAGACAAGTGGCTTCTCTGTAAAGTGCTGCAGACGCTATGTTACAATAGGAATAATAATTACTGATGTAATATAACATTAACAATGAAGCAATGGAAGATTTAACAGCAAACAGAAAACTACTTTCCCCTTGGAAAAAGCCAGCACATTGATTACTCTTAAAGGGACCCTCTCAGCTTCCCTTTGAGGACTCCCATTGATCTCAGATCTGTTTTCCCTTACAGGCAAAAAAGGTAAGTATTCTCTTGACATTCTCCTTTTCTCAGTAGACTGGGCTAATAAGGAGACTTTTATTTCAAATATACATGTAACTATGATGTACTCTGGACTCAGCTTATGCCCTTCTGTAGATGTACAACAGCACTTGAGCAATAGCCTTTCTTTTTATCAAGGAATGCAGAGAGAATGGTGATGGTGGGTGTCCCCTTTGCTGCTCATAGGGCTTTTGCATGTGATCAAGAGCCCATGTACACTTGGAGAAAGCACAAAAGTGACACTGATTTCAGGAAATTAATTCAAATGGCATCTACTCTTTGGGGATCTCTACAGCTGAGGGTAGCAAGGAT
>NW_010421275.1:0-8960 GCF_000710305.1 Buceros rhinoceros silvestris
TTTATAATAATTATTTTAATATTTTTATTATTATTATTAGACATAAAATAAAGAAAAAGCAAGTTTAAATATCATATCCTGAATTCGTGTAGACAGACTTCACTTAAGGTGAAATCAGACAGAGTTGACAAGGTGGTCTACAACACATGACTGCTAAAACAGTTAGGTTTCAGGACATCAAATCAGTGACTTACTGCAAATAATTAGAATAACAGGTACTGGTCTGTACAAAAAAGTCTGTTACATTTCAGTTCTAGTATCCAAGTCAAAGATTCTAGCCTGTATTATTTATGTCAGTGGACTATGGTAGTAAATCAAGCCACGAGGCCTTGCAGCGTATTGCTCTTAGGTAACTGTGACAAAGCAATCTTCCCTACTCCGTTCTTGCTTTTGAAATATCTATGAGGATTGTCAGATGTGGGAGCCGGAGGGTTAAAAGCAGTTGCTTTTGCAAAAGCAGTTTTTTCTGCTCTATGAGCACCCAGCTCTCAGTGATGTGCTAAAACAGTGAAACGGTTACTTCTGCTACTAGCAGAGAGTGCAGGCAGCCGAACAAGACAAAACTGCAGCCAACGGTAGGTGTGCTTTGATGCGTGGCCAGCTTGATTTCCTTGTGTTTACATCCTCTGCTATAAATCACTTGTGTGGGTTGTTTTAAATGATTACGTTATCAGATTATACGGATACCATATAAAATAGTTACATCAGTTCTGCTTAAGGGAAATGAAAAAGGACATGTTTTCCTTTAATCCAATATTTTAACTAGCTTTGAATCCTTAGTAATGGCCTTAACTGAGCTGGTAGAAAGGATATATCCATTCTGGTCACAGCTTTTCAATTGCAGAGGACTGTCCAGGTCAGACCCATCACTGCTCTTAAGCAGGTTTGGAGACCAGTGTGGATTTCTTCATAAATTTGTTCTCCTTAAGTCTCAGAGCTGTCAATGTAGCCACTGGTCTATCTTTATTCTGTCATCAAACTTCATGCAGAAAAGGTCAGTTGTGATTCTTAAGCCACAAGCAGTTTGTAAGCATTTCTTGCGTAATTTCCATGCTGGGATGATGCAAGCAGTAGGTCTGCTGGGTTATCTGACTCTGTGAGAAGTGAGACATCAAGAGGAGCTCAGGACAGTGTCTTTAGAGCAACTTTGGAAGCAATTACATGCTCAGCCTTTCCCTGAGAAGGGGACCTTTGTGAAGCTGTTCTCACCTCCTACATGTAGTCATGCTACAGCATCTTTGAGACATTCATACTGTTTTAAATCAGATTCTCAAGTATTAGCAAGGGAAGCACAATTTAGGTAAAAGTAAGTGCATAATAGGTTGGAAAGCAGTTAACAAACAGTTCGTGGTTCAGTAGACATATAGCGTGGTGTTGAAATAACTGGGTACCATCTCAGTATTGCAGAGCAGGATCACAAACTGAACACACACACAAAAATAATTTGTTACTTTGAAATGGCAAACCTTATTCATGTGTATAAATAGGAATACATTTAAAAGATTTTCTAAGAAGTTATTCTAGTCTAATCAGTGTGAAGGATGCCTGATTTGGAGAATAAGGTCCAAGCAAGGGACAGCATGGACTGAAAACAGTCTACAAAAATACAGCTTCAGAGAAGAAATTAATAAACTGTTCAAGGAATTAACACCTGGCCTAGTCTTAATGTAAGTCTCCAAACTACTCCAACACCAGAGCTGCTTCTACATTCTCTACTCGATCCCAGACTGACTGCTTCTCCCAGTTATGAAAAAGTAGTTCCAGTAGGTAAGTATTGGCTGTTCTAGAGAACACTGCATTACAATATTGTGTCTTTTCTGGGTCAGAGACTAAAATCAAGGATAAAAAGCTTTGAAGAGGTGAGGTTTCAGTTCCTCTCTGTTTCTGAAAAGAACCCAGGAAGCTATTCTGCGAGGGGTTTGTGTGGGGCAGTGTTGTTGGGGTAGAAAGCTGTTAAATATTTTCTTTTCACTAAAGTTAAAATAACATCTTTGGGTTAATGGGTTCTTTTATTCACAGTTTGGTTTGAATTTTTTATCCTCACAACAGATGTGTCTTTTGGTGGTTTCCAGAAGGAGTCTGTAACTCAGCAGCCAGACTTTCCTCCTGGAGAGCTGTATTCAAATTATAAGCCATAAAGCAGATGTCAAATATATACTGTACCTTCTGCCCTTTCACTGCCCACTGAAATCATTCATTACAAATTTCCAAGTAGAACTTAAATTTAACTTACTCAAGTGCAAACAAACAAGCTAACATTTACTTGCTTCCTCAAGCTGCTTGTCATATGGTGGTAATACATAGATGCATTCTTACATTCAATTTGAATTTCATCTTAATAATGCTGTTGTGCATCAGCTTGGGCTTAGAGATGTATATCTTCTGTATCCTCTTTTCCATTATTACTTTGCGTCATTGTGGAAGCAATTTCGTGAATGACTTAACCATTACCTCAGGGATTTTGCTTGTTTTCCTGGTTTTGGTGTTCCAAGAGGAGACGAAAATGGTCCTTTCTTACCACAACAAAATACTGTGTTTCCAAGTTGAAAGTCACATGGTTATTAAAGTGTGAGAGTTGTTTTTGGAATCATATTCAGCAGGGGTGAATTTCATGGCAGTCACTTTCCTTTGGCTTAAATGAAATGTTCCTGTCTCCCAATTAGACGGCTATAATGAACCAAATTTGTCATGAGCCACATCCCATCCTACACTTCCAACTGATTAGGATTTGGTTCCACTCCGTTTGGCTGTTTCAGCTTTTTTCTCCAAACATTCTGTCCATTTATTTATAATGCGTCCTCATTTTCAACTGTGTAGTTTAAATGTAGATAAAATACTTTGAAAATGAGTTCTAACACACTACAGAAAATTGCAATCTCGTGGGTAATTAAAACAAAATACATCATAAAGCAAATGAACCAAAAATTGCAGAACACAGTTTTTTCTGCCAAGCCACCAACACAGAAGTGGCTTGATAATTTTTTGTGTCAAAAGAAAGTATAAAGAATTTTTATGTTGAAAAGATCCTGAACACAATGCAAATACAGAAGGAAATTTAATTTGAAAATGCAATCTAAAACTGCACCATATTTCAGATGGACTTCAGGAGCGTCCAGTGTGAAAAATCCTGATGCTGTTTTTCCATTTCCATATCCTCAGTTGTTTAAAAGATAAAGCATTTTTTTAATTCAAATGCTTCTTTTTATCTCTTTTGAAGATTTGCTTTCTTGGCTAAAGATTCATTTTAACTATTAGGCAGCTGAAGTATTTTGATTATTTTTATATTGAAAATAAACAAATAAATGCACAAATTATGAAATTATTTATTAACCTGTAAGGCTTTTGTTGTCATAACTAAATAGAAGTTACTTTATAAGTGAGTAAATCACAGCAAAGTTGCCAAATTCTCTACTTTAAAGATACTAACTTTTAGGAGTGAAACAAAGACTTCTTTTGGATCCACGAGTATGTTCAGGCAGTGTCTCATAGCAAGAGTTACAGTATAGAAACAGGTTAAGGAGTTAATTATGCTCAGTAATAATGAAACAACGATAGTATCATTGAATTCTACACTTTCACTGGAAATTTTCCATCAGTGATAAGTTACCAAGAAACATATGCTCTTTACCACAGTAAACACTGCTTAGGCTTTTATTATCTGACATTTTATTATCTGACTTTTACTTACAGGCTATCTATCCATATGGATGATGAACTTCGACACATTGCACAGAATTCTCTTCAGGGTCTACTTGTTGACTTTGTTGACTGGCGGGAGGATGTACTCTTTGGTTTTACTAATTTTCTGCTACGAGAAGTGAATGATATGCATCATACCCTTCTTGATACTTCACTGAAGTTGCTGCTACAGTTGCTTACACAATGGAAGCTTGTAATACACACTCCAGGAAAAGCTTCTGAACAGGCAAAAACCAGATCTGCAGAGGTATGAAATCAAGAGATCTGTATCCTAACATTTAAACTAATTGAAGGCAGAAATTATGTTCCTTGGTATTGCTGTAGTTTATGTATTTTGTATTTACTCACCCAAGAAAAATTCAATTCATAAGATTTTTTAAGGTAATTAGTTCAGGTGTTTTGAGGACAGCTATGTCCTTGTGTAATACAGCAGATGTTATTGTTGTTGAGCAACATCAGAGAATGCATGTCAAACTGAAATACGCACATCAACAAAAGCACATGAAGTGAAATATGTGTATGTAGATGTGGCAGAAGGACATTTTCCCAGGACTGAAACTGATGATAATGCTAGTGCGAATGCTGAGAAGAGTGAAATGGATCTTCCCTTCCTGTAGCCATTTCATTTGGTTAATTCAAAACCATCAAAGAAGCCAACTGTTCCTACAGCCTGCTGTCTCCATAAGTTACGATTCCTGGCAACTGAACAGCTTTGCTCCTGCTCCTCCCGTATGCACTGTCCCACAGATATTTTCATTATGAGAGATTTTCAGGCTTCTTATCTCCTAACACAATTACACTGGAAATGTTTTTCCTCTGGGCAAGCATGATATCTTGCTTTATATCACAGAGTTCCATTAATTAATCGGTAATAACAGTACTACAGAAATTGTAGAAAAGAGAAATCCTGACGTACTTTTTATCTAGTATTGTTACACTTAACTGGTGGGGTCAGGTTCTAGAGGCTACCTGCCTCAGGTTCTAGAGGCTACCAATCTACCTGTTGCCTGCTACAGGATCAGGGAAAGACAGAAGACCTGCTATCTGGAGCAGAAAATGTGTGAAGTCTTCACACATCTGACCTACTCATTATTTTTTTTGGTGGTGGATGGAACAAAGCAGGTTGTGGAATTGCAAATTAGAGGGAAGGGTTTGGCCAAAGGACTCTGCTCGTACATTAGTTTTGTGGAACAAGATACCTTAAAGTAAAAAAACTCCATGGTTTCAGAGAATGCTGTCAGTCTCCTACTTCAGCAGTTACATGACCTCTGCATTTTGTTTCTTTATATGTCCTAGTTAAATAGAATATTTCTTGGAGACCTGATTTTCAAACATCACTCCATTTTTCCTCCCTTTCACTGTTTTATAGTTGATACCAAATGGATCCAGCCACAGGATACAGTCTGAAAGAAGCCCCTATTCTAATGTACTACATGCAGTCGAAGGATTTGCACTGGTTCTGCTGTGTAGTTTTCAGGTTGCTACACGTAAACTAGCTGTTTTAATCCTCAAAGAGATCCGTGCTTTATTCTTGGCCCTTGGCCAGGCAGAGGTACGATTTTCCTTTTCTTGAACTTTGAATTAAAATTTTCCAAAGATAAAGCTCAAAACTGCTGTTACAGTTGCTTTTAACGTAATTGCTGCAGTGTAGCAGATATGCACTTAGTTTATTAAAAAGCATTTGGTCTGAGCTTACCATTTCTGTTTGCCTTAACACTGCAAACAATTCTGTAGCATTAATAACATGTGCCCTGTACAAGAATTTGAAGGGAAACATGTACAGTAACTTAATATTTTCTCTTGGCATGATGTGAATGTAAAAGACGCTATGAAACTTTTTTTACTGCATGAGTCGTTTTTGTATTGTCAGGATTATAAATTTATATTGGAAAAGAAACGCATTCCTATAGCATACCATTTTGTAAAAAAACAAAGCATAAGACATATTTAAGATTATTCACGTACATTTTCCTTGTATAGTAAAGACCTCTAAGTCTTTTTTATGGATCTAGAAATACAGGGAGTCATGTTGTGTGTTGGCGGTCACAGCTCAGTGAGCCATCTAAATGCCTGAGAACACAAATACATGTGTTCATGGCAAAGGAATGCTTTAATAAACAGTAAGCTAATTTTTCAGTCTTTTGATACCAGCTATCCAAAGTCATTTGGGATTTTCTGATATGCGCTTTTGTTCGGCTAGCAGTGAGCTGGAGCCACAAATTAACTTCATGTCAAACCACAGCCTGGACTTGGTTCTGAGAATAGCATGAAAAAGACAAAATGCACCCATTGTTACCAGTGATGTTTTGGGGCCATTTTAGATTCATGTTTCGTGTCATAATTTTTAGGTGTTTCTGTTTCATATACCAGAAAAATAAGAAGGGAAATAATTTGATCAGGAGAGCAGTTAACTTGCGTTCTCTGTGTTATGCAGGACGATGACAGGCCTATGATTGATGTCATGGATCAGTTGAGTTCTTCTATTCTTGAAAGTTTTATTCATGTGGCTGTTTCAGATTCAGTAAGTACTACTTTTCTGTTACTGATAGTGTTTATATAGTACATTGACATAACAAATTCAGACATAAAATACTAAAAATAAACCTGATAGAAATCAAAGAAATCATACAGCTTTAAGGCTCCAGCCATCTACCCAAAGGCTCCAAGGCTTCACATTGTCCTAGACAATCTGTTCCATGAAAAAAATCACACTGTGGATATAGAAGATACTGCCTATAGAAACCAAAACAAAACAATCAGTCCTTGCCACAGAAATGCCCTTTTGTGGGGTAGAAATGGAACATCAGACTTAAGTCAGGCCACTGTGCAGCTGAAAACAGACAAGTTGAGGGATTAGAAATTGAGCAAGCAAGAGATATTCTGACTATAACCCAGGAATTAGGAAATTCAACTGAAATAACAGCACCTGGGTTTAGGTGTTGCGGTTTCTACAGGCGGAGATTTGGATTTTGTGCTTTAATTCTATGCATTAATAATATAGTAAAGCAAATGTGTTGCCTGTTTACCTGGTTTCTGACAAGCACAGCAGTGAGTGGTAATTTAGTGATTACTTTTGTAACAATGGATGCAAGATGCAGGAAACTGTTAAATCCTATTTGAAGTCTGCTAAGTGAATAATAAGTATGCCAAAATACATGTGTTTTAAGATTTCGTTTCACAAAGGTGTTTTTTTAAGACAAAATTTAAATTACAGTAGAGAAATGGTTTGTTGATATGAGAACCATACTTGCACTGAAGGTTGCAGGATTTAAAATGAATTAAAACTGATTAGACATCTGCTCAGCCTCTTAATTGCTTACACACATATTCAAATGCCCTGATGAATTCTGAAGCATATTTATTAATAGCATTGATATTTATCATATTGTCATAGCATGTAGGAGTCTTGATCATGGGCTAAGGTTCTGTCCATCTGTTCAGACAATGAACACAAGGACAGTCTATACCTATTACAGACTGCAACGTCATAGAAGAGACAGCAGATGGGTGCAGACAGCAAGGAGAATAGAAAGTAACAATGAGATTATATTGGTCAGCATAATCATAAGTTATTGTAGAGTTTAAGGACAATTTATTGTGCCTATTCAGTAAATAGGAGCTTTAAGGAGGAACCACAGGAGAAATAATGAGATAGCTCTTATCAGTATTTAAAAGCTCCTCCTCAGTAAAAGGGCAATGTGATGGGAAGCGTAAAAGTGTTGGTCTAAAAAATCCAGCAGAAGCTGGCCAAGGAGCTTGAAAACAAAGACAAGTACTGAGGGGGAACATGGCAGGGAATAAATACCTGTCACTGTGATTTCTTATCTTTTCTCTCCATAGACAACAATCCCGTTAACACACAGCGTGGATTTGCAGTGGCTGGTGGAGTGGAATGCCGTCCTAGTAAACAGCCATTACGATGTGAAAAGTCCTTCCCATGTCTGGATATTTGCACAGTCTGTTAAAGACCCATGGGTTCTCTGCCTCTTCAGTTTTCTTAGGCAGGAGAATTTACCAAAGCACTGTCCTACAGCTCTCAGCTATGCTTGGCCATATGCTTTCACAAGACTACAGCTGATAATGCCTCTTGTGGATCCCAAGTAAGTGGCAATCTGCATTTAACTTTCATTTTTGTGGGTTGTGTGATTTTAATACAAGCTTTTTCAGTCTCATGTTTCAGTAAGTCCTGCAAGGTGCTACCCAGATATTCAGGTTTGAGTTTCGTGATAGCAACTTGTAAGATGGAAAACTACAGTTTCATTGATTTTCATTGATTTTTCCCATGTATCATTGTCATGTTGAGTTGTGGCCAGTGGATGCATAGCATGTTTTATTCCCTTTTGAAATATTTTGAGATTCTGTGCCATTAAAACTGGGAAATTACTTTAATAATTTTAGTTTATTTTTAAATTTTAGTATTCCTGTTAATGCGAAGAAAACAAGTACAGCAGGCAGTGGAGACAACTATGTTACTTTGTGGAGAAACTATCTTATTCTCTGTTTTGGAGTGGCAAAGCCCAGTATTATGAGCCCAGGACACTTGCGTGCTTCAACACCAGAGATCATGGCTACCACTCCTGATGGAACAGTGAACTATGATAACAAGGTGGTGTATCCTGTTTCAAACAATTATTCATTTAGGAGAGTTTTAAACTGGATCTGCATGCAAAATCATATCCTGATGAAAGTATTTCAGTTAGAGGAATATTTTGATATATATAAACTGCATAAGGCACATAATTAGCAATTAAAACATCTGTGGTGACAGGATGTGTCAATAAATATTTAGCAAAAGCCATGGCATTTTCAGAAGGTTACTTTTTTTTCTGCATTCTGGGTGATGTATATTCAAAACATAGAAGTTCTGGACATATGTATTGAAGTTAAATTAACTTTAGTTTGTCATCTCCTATCTTTCCTTGTAGAGCACTCCAGTTTTTGAATTTGTAACATTATTAAGCAATAAGGCAAATTTCTGGGTAAACATTGTATGCCTATCAGACGTGAAGGAGTATTATGTGAAATACAGTATCAAGTAGTAGCAACCTGAGATGAGCAGTAGCTCCACAAACACAAATACTGGAATATTTTAAAGAAACAACAGATAAAGTAAATTACAATAATGTGAATGAAATCAAAGAAATTTCCCAGATATCTTTATTTGTTAGGCATTATGGAGATGGTTGTGATGTAGTGGACATCCAATTAGACTGGTGTATTGATCATTTCAGCACATTCTTAAAATACATATTAATTCTTCA
>NW_010421276.1:0-6885 GCF_000710305.1 Buceros rhinoceros silvestris
GCCCCACACCCCCACACCCCCCCAAAAAAAAGAGAAGAGCCAGATAAATAGGCACAGATCAGGGGCAGCTTATATTGCACAAAACACCATGGAAAATCTTCTCATTTGTCACTATTATTTCTGCATTCACTTGGTTAATACCTTCCTTTGCACTTTTAGCTATCTAAAGGTAAGGCTTTCATTCAGGCTTTGGTAAGGGTATCATTCAGGTCTAGTTTACCTGTATGAGAGGGATTTTATTCTTGTCAGGTAATTGCAATTAATGCAGCTCTGAGTAACCACCATGGTTAATCACAAATACTGAATTTTCAAACCAAGGTGGGGATTTGAAGTGTTGTCAGTAGTGTTTCAGGTGACATTGTTCTAGCAATGCATTGCAGTATAAATTGAAAATAGACACTATGGTCTCGATTTGTTTTTTTCTTTTTCTTTTCATTTTAAAAGCTTAGCACCAGGACCAGGGGCCTTAGTTGACTTCTTTGATCTTTTTCTTGGGTTCAAGTCTTTCTTGAAGTGTTTGAAAAAATGTGTAGGTCCTAAGCACAAGCCTCATAGAAGACTTTGTCTTTTTAAAGTGCTTTGCTCAACTTGCAATACACAAGTCTTTGCTTTTGACAGCAGGAGACAACTCATTATCTTCCCCTCCAGCCAGGAAATCCTGGAGAGGTTTGACCATAAGCGTTTTTTTTCTGAAATGGTAGGTCCTTTCTACTCTCACTGCAAGAGTGACCAAGTGTCTGTAAAAGTCAGCAGCTCAAAATCTTTTAGCACGCCTTCATCTACAAATTTGAATCAAGATCCAAACTAGGCTTTTCAAATGAGAAAGTTTTAATCAGCCACAAGTACTTTAAGTGTTATTAAAAGTCATGACCTATTTCCCTTATTAAAAACAAGAGGCTGAAAGCATTTCAAAGGCATATTTAAGCCTCCCACTGACATTGCTATACTGAAATATGATGGGAACTTTATTATGTTACTTGGCTGTGTGTTAAGGGATATTACTGACGTTCTCCATAGTATATAAAATTGAGGAAACACTAAAAAAATGTTTTGATTACCTCTCAGACTTGCAAAGAGAAAGTATTAAAAGTGAACAATTTAAAAAGTGAAGTATTTTCTTATTAGAAACAAAATTAACATTGTGTTCAATTTGCTGTTTCAGCTTGCTATCTCAATATAGGGTGAGGGGAAATTAATTATATTTCTGATATCTGGAATCAATTTAAATAGAAAAAAAAAAGATCTAGAAGGAAAGAAGATAAACAATCCTGAAATGTCAGTTAGCAATCAGATGTGACGTAAATGCCGAACAAGATTCTGGGGGTCTAACCATACCATGCCTTCCTCTAATACAAATGAAAGGTAATCCACAGTTATGGGCTCTAATTATTTAATAAAATGTTTATTTGTATTTCTAACTCTCTGGGTGAAATTCAACCCCCGCATTCACATGAACCTGGAGTAATTGGGGGTCTATGCAATGGCTGTGTAAAGGGACTGGTGAGGTGACATTCATCCTTCCCAATCTGAGGCTCATGACTACTCCGCGCCGCTCCAGTTCCCCAGCCAGCTGCTCTCGTCTGTGCCTTTGCAATGCTTGGTTGGGAATGGCAGTTGCAATCTCTCCATGCAGTTTATAAGGCTTGGAGCTGGTTTTGGTGACCCGTGAGTGCAATTTATAACTTCTCTTGCCCTTCCTTGACTGAATATCTATCCAGAAAAAAAAAAAAGGGTGCTCCATACTGCACAAGGGAGTTAAAAAATAGTTTAAAAGAAGGGCATTTTCCTGATTGCAGCAGGATGACACTTCTGTCTGTGTCACTGTCCTGATGACACTTCTGTGGTAATGGTTTGGAACATCCCTGATCTTCACATGTCGGACGTAAGAGCAGGGACCTTTTACATTCACTCACAAATGGAAAGGAAAAGGGACATCTAAACAGCACCAGTGATATTTTTAACGTGAAATTCCTTCTTTATATGAATGAAAGACAGAGTCTTTATTTTGGTGTATGCATGTGTTAAGTCAGCATTAGTTTTTTAATGATGTTTGTGATAGAGGAAACTAGAGAACGAATCTATATGGGCCTCTGTTTTTGTGTGCATATGCGTCTATTAAAATTACCAAAGTAAAGAGCTGTGGAGATGGGCTGATGATGAAGCTGACAATTTCTATTCAAACTCTCATGTCAGAGGAGATTTGAATGGAAATCACACCCTTTTACAGGTAAAGTTTTGATCTGTTTTGTTATGAAACATGGAAGAGTTAAGGCAACATTTTGGAGCCTTTGGTGAAAATACTGGCCTAAGTCATCAGTCATCTGTTAACAAGTCCACAAATTACAGGGCATTCTTGTTATACAAGAGTCAGAATTCCAGGCCAGATACTATTTCCAGTACAATTTCTTCACAATAGCTTCTTTCCACCCATGTGGAAGAGTTCTAAATACGCACTGTCAATGCTCTTGCAAATCTCTGACAATGATCTATACATTTATATTCTGCAACAGATAAAACACTTCTATCAGCGCATCGAGAAGAAAACATTCAATTAGACCATTTCTTTTAAAGGAGACTTAAATTTAGAAGCTCTTAACATGAGTTCCCAAACCTACAAAAAATCCTTCTCCTTTCTCTATTTGAAAGAGAGAAAGGAAAGTGACTGAGTACTTTGAATGAAGACATTGAGCAGGCCTGTCTTAGGGAAAGTTGTTTCTTACTGAAAGCCTTGGTGAGTCTGATGACTTCCTTTAGAGCCACTTTGAATTGAACCGTAAGATTCCAATGTGTATTGAATTTAAATTCTACTTATGGGCTCTGCTTCCTTTGATTCTGCATTTCTAGCAAGGGTAGCTCCTTATATCACATTAATCATAATATATGGAAGGGCTTCTGTGTTTGCTTCTGCAGTGCTCTAAGTTGTCCCTGAAGATAAAAAAAATCCCCTTTGGAAGAAAAATCTCATTCTAAATGAAGATTTAAATTGAAATTATTGGAGAAGTTAAGAGGAAAAGATATGCCCAGTAAAATTAGAACAAGCATTTAAATGGAAGAAGGTATCTTTAGTTATTTTCTTCCTTGGCATAGCAGAAAATCCCATGACATGATAACTAAGGATACTTTGGGAGGTTAAGAATCCAACAGCAGAAAAGCTAATGGGATTTTTTTTTTTTTCAGATTGAGGTTAAAGTGATGGTACTGTAAGTAGGCTGTCAAACTATCTCAGCTCACCATCTGCTACATATTAATTTACAATAGAGAGATAGGTGAAGTGGGTGTTACTCTTCAGGAGCTATATAAATGTGTAACTTTCTCAATTAGTATTCGCTTCAAATGAAGAATAAGATCCCAGGAATCTCAGACCACAAACCAGGCAGTATTATGTTTAAATGGTAATAGTGTATCTATAATATGCAGTTAGAGCTGCAGTGTGTTGCCAAGAACAGAGTCCAAAAGGCTAGGCTAAGCCATTTACCATTAACCACCTGAGATTTCTTTGTTTTGGATAGGTATGCAAAGTGGAGTAGAATAGATGTGTGTTTCCAAAAGGAAGAATTTTTTTCTTTCTTTTTTGGTTGGGGTTTTTTTTCTATTTGTTCCACTCACCCCCCACCCTTTTAGTTTGTTGGAAACTATATTTTCTTTAAAAGCATTAATTCCCAGTTTCACCAAACTCGTGTCAAGAAAAGGAAGCAGCTTCTTAAGAAAAACAATCTCTACTTTCCCCCATTCCTGTGTGAATCATATACTAGTTGATGAAAAATAGAAAACACTTAATTTTTATGTGTAGACAGCCAGCAGCTACTCATACGAGTGGGAAAAGAGTTATCTTTCTCGCTGTAATGGCAACACGGAAGTCTATCCCATCTTTTGGACATGTGTGGAACTTACTTCTTAAGGCTAATTCCCTGCCTCTCAGAGGGAAAGTCCTTCTCTTGAATTCAAAGGAAACGGTTCAAATGCTGATACAAGCACACTGAGTGTGGAAATGTGGGCTCTGTACGGTTTATAAGTGTTGGACACATCTGTTAAAATGTGATGAGTTTCTTCTTTGATAATTAAAAAGTTTGGCTGCATTATGATATATTAAAAAATGTCTCCCCTTAAATGCGTAAATATTATTTTCCCTGATCTCTGCAGCTTTTACTGCAGCATGAAATATTGGTTAACAATTAGCAGTACTGTAGTGAAAATGGTTATTAGTCTTAGGCTAATCATAGCAGACCTGGCCTTGTTTTATGTAGAAAAGTCTGTTAAATCTGAAAGAACACTTCATCCTAAGCTAGAAGCACATTTATGCTCCTCATTTGTTAATTGCCCAAAGAATGTGGGATTTCCCACCATACCAGTCCTTTTCATCCCACAACTAGAAGTTTCACCCAGGCCTCCTCCTCCCCCTTTCCCCTTAAAGAAAAATACTGAATTCAGGGAATTCAGCTCTAGCTTTCTCTCTCCTAGGTCTCCTGTGAAAAACCAGGGTGGTAACAGCATGTGAGCAGCAGAAGGCACAGGACATGGCTGTGACACTGTCTGAAGCGGGAACCATGGGGGTACAGCTCTTCTGCAGCCAGCAGCTGTAGTGGTGCGGTCCACCTTGGAGGCAAGTTTCTTTATAACACACAGTCACCTCCTGCTAAATGTCCAGAGCAAAGGTGGTATGCTCAGCCATAATTTAAAGGACCGTGACATGAAGAAAGGGTTATGATGTTGAACTTATAGGCCATCCAAATGTTATAGGCCCAAGCAAGTTCCTATTAGCAATAACTCAAGTCCACCGAGGAGATTTGACATTCAAAACTGATGAGCACTAATCCCTCGAGCCCTCTCCGACCCAGCCACGCTTAGGCCACTTGGTAACCCGAGTGACCCAGGAGTCAAACCATGATAACCCTCTTCAATTTAAAGAGCAGCTTCTCCCCATCTGTCTGAGTTCTGACTCTGCACAATAAATTTCCCAAAGAGCATAAAGAGCCATCTAGTGTATATCAAATCAATATCATTGTGGCTTGCAGCGATATCTGAGGCTACAGTTCACAAAATAAACTAGGCCAGGGGCTGGATTTCTGCCCTTGGCAATCAATCAGACTTACTGGGTCATAGATTTTAGTGTAAATTAACACAGCAGAAACAATCACGCTCCCCAGATGATGATATAATACAGTATTTGCTTTTCTTTTTCCCCCCATTTCATTGCTCATGCTCAGCAGCTAAGCTGTACTGAACAAGAATAATAAAAAGCAATGATTAGAAAGGTAGTGGTAATCATAAAGCAGAACATTAATATTCTCCTGACAAATGTATATAAAATGCACATAAAATATATACACAATATTAAAGGGAAGAAGGAGAGGAGAAATGGCATTAAGTCACTGATGTTTCAAATACATTATTTTTGCTTAAGAATTTTGGAAGTGATCTTGTAAATCACTGCAAGTGATTATAATTTTCTTTCATTACTGGATTTAAATTCAAAGATGCTAAATGCTCCGTTATTGACTTCAAACACCACTTCCTATACATGATGTGAGGCACACTGACAACTCCTTTCTCAACTTGCAATTTGGGCTTTCCCAACATTTACCTGAGCATTGCCGACTTGCAATTCGGGCTTTCCCAACATTTACCTGATCATTGCCGGCACTCTTCCCCAGAGGAGCTTTAATTTTTTCTCTTTAGTATGTCATTATTATAGGAGAGGAGGTACCTGGTATTTCATGACACCCACCTTTAAGCAAATCTCATCTTCTGAAATTTTCTCAGACTGTGCCACATATGAAAGCCTCGCAGGAATTACTATAATCTCTAATTATTCAGTTGACGTAAGATGGTGTGTGGTATTTTCTGTCAGAACCTCAGGAAGAAATGTCAATATTTTCAGCATTAGCAGGACATTTTTTGAATTATAAACACCCATCTTGTAATGTTATTTTATCTCATGAATCTTCTCAAAATATGTTATAGAAAGGAAATGTGATACACATAAAGGAGACTAAGTAGAGTTCTTTAATTTTTTTCAAAGCTGGCTGGAGTTTTAATTAATGCAACAGAATTTTCTGGTAAGCAACTATTTTATTCCTTAAGCATTCAAACCTTTACATTACTGTTCAGATAATGTAACTGCAGTCCGAATGTATTTATTTGCAAAATATCTAATTAGATTATACGAACAATGTTTAGTTTAGATATAATGAAATACTGATCTGTGTACAAAAGCTACATGGTATGGATTAGAACTGTATGAGAATAATAACTACTGTGCAGGAGTGGGTTCTATTGAATAGTCAGAATAATAAGATTTATCAAATAACAGTTATAAGCAGTAATTCATTTCTTAGATTAAATTTAGCCACTCTTTTCTGCCAGGAGCATAAAGGAACAGAAGCTTCAAAGGTATCTGTCTTCTGAGACAACTGAAGGCAAACTATACCTCCTTTAGTGACAAATCTACTCGTCTGTTCTCTGACTAAAGAAAGGAGCTGGATTAAGAGGCTATGGATGGGGAGCATCCCTTGTGTGCTCTGGCGTGTCCAGCTCAGGAAAGCTCCTAAGCAGTTGCTACAAAGCAAAAGTACGGAGTAGAACTGAGGGATCTCCCACCACAATGATGTGACAGATAGTCCTTTTCCTGTGCAGGGGGAATGCCAGCTGGGCTAGAAAAAATACAGTTCATTGCAAGGGTGCACAGTGTCCCTCCATGATGTCCCTTTCTTTCTGTCTCTGTTCTTATTTTATTTGGTGGATCCTTCCTATGTGGCTGAGGACATGTACATGGAGACACTAAAGATTCTGAGAAAGAATTAGTGAAATTTACTGTATTACTTACAGGCAACTGAATAGTTTGTTTAAGGTAAAACAACCTCCTCCTCCCCTTCCCCCCTCCCCCCC
>NW_010421277.1:0-2316 GCF_000710305.1 Buceros rhinoceros silvestris
GTCCCTCCCCACCCAAACCATTCCTGATCTGATGATCACACTGGCAGGGGACACTCCACTCCCTCCCAAGCGGGGACAGAGACAATTAAAGCCTTGCTGCTGCTGCTGGGAGCAGGGAGCGGAGCCGCGAGCTGAGCCCTTACCTCTCTCGGAGGAAAGTGCAACATGCGTCTTTGATGTTCTGCAGCTGAAGGAAACTCGCCCCCATCAGCAGCGACTGGACGTTCTGCTGATCTATGGCCAGGTGACCGTTGTAGGCAAAGTTGATCAGAGCCTCAAGAGCACTAAAAAAGGAGGGGAAAAGGACAGAATTTGTTAACAATTAACCCAGCAGGGGATACTACAAAGAGAATTGCATTTTCTGGTGTCATTCACATAGAGGGGAGGCCAACGCCGAGGCCTGCAGAGGGCTCAGGGTCCTTCTGGGCATCTTGGACGTTACCTGGGATCCATCCCCTGCATGACGATCTCATCCTGCTTGCACTCCATCATGTCGTTGGTGAACATGGCGTGGAAGTAGGGGATAGAAGCTGCCAGCACGATCCGGTGAGCGCTGAATTTATGGTCCCCTACCTAAAAAACAGGGCGAGAAAAGGGGGAGGAGGGAAGGTCAGCACCGTCCGCAGCCAGTCCGGGTGATTCACTGCTGCACAGGTCCCTCAGCCTGGCAGTAATCGCAGGCTGGAAGTTGGAGAATTTCCATTCACAAACAAGACAGCAGCTTGTCTCTTAAATTCAAACTTTTAAACCTGTTTTTCCAGCCTTAGAAGCCACCACAAAGGGTCAGCCAGGCAAAGACAGGACAGTGTGACAGTGCGGGACGTCTCCAGATCGCTGACAGAGAACAGCCACGTCCACGGAACCAGGTGGTCACCCACATCAACTCGGTTTTCACCTTCACACAGAGGTTTCAGCCCCAGATCCGCTTTCTCATGCTGTCTGGGGCAGAGAATGCAGCCCCTGGCCCTGCTCCAGACAACCCCCTGCCCCGAAGAGCTGGCGATCCCCGATCCCACGGCACCCGGCTGATCTGGGACACTCCGATCGCAGCCGCAACAGCTCAAAGCGAGTCCTGGACTGGGATTATTGCACAGAACTACAAGCTGGGTGACGCAGCCGCCCATTTCCTCTTCCGTAGCTCTTCCTCTGAGCCCATCACTGGTTTCCAGTTCAATCCCACCACTGGTCTCCTCGGGCAGCCATCACGTACCTTCAGCTTACACTCACAGTCACCTTCGCTGTACCCACGGGCTCATCCTCTTTCAGTTCCTGCAGGTTCACTTAGACCAGCTCCACTTTACCTCTGCAGAACTGCCCTTTTCCCCTGTTCGAGCAACATTTTCCCATCAGAGCTTCGTTTTGCTGGCACAGCAGTTCCTCTGCATTCCAGATCACCCAAGAGCCCTTCACTTCTCCTCCAGACCCTCTCTGCAAAACAGCTCTGTCACCCTTTCACGTCAGGGAACCTTATTACCAAAAAGGTTGTTGGCATTGGGGGTTTTCACTGGCTCCGCAGGGCCAAGTCTGCTCTGCTCGAGCTTCCCAGTCTAAACCAGTGCTGTGAACCTCCAGCCAAACGGCTGCCAAGGCTTGCTCCAGGCTGGCAGCGGCAGGACTGCTCCTGGAGAGCATCTCCTGGTCATTAATTTATTTCCTGCTTTACCTCCACCTCCTAAGAGCACCGAGCAGCAGCCAGACCACAGCGGGAACAGAAGCAGGAGGACTTGCTTGACAGATGAGGGCTGAGGTGATGTTCCAGGAGAGAGAGAGGGATGAAGCAGGAGAGAATGAGGCAACAAAAGCAACAGGTGGACATTTTGGAGCAGGAGGTGGTGGAGACAAGCGTGGAAGTTAAGACAGCTCTGGCAGTGCTGCAGGAGCAAACGGTGGGCCACAGGCATGGCCTGTGCTCCCTCACCGAGCGAAACCATGGCCAGCTTCCTCACGTGGGATGGGGAATCGCTGGCGAAAGGAGCTGAGAGCACCCAGGACTCGCCCACGGACCAAGAGGGGCCTGAGCTCAAGGGCCCAGCCCTGTGCTGGTCCGTAAATAAGGAGACTGGTGCTGAAGCTCTTGTTTCGTTACGACCAGCCACAGCCCGGCTGACCACGATGACTAACCTGCGGCTCAGAAACGCCAGACCTGCCTGGGCGAGCTCGGGCGCTCCCCAGCCCCTTCCGACCTGTGGACGGAGCCGTGCCCAGCCCCGTGAGGAAAAAACACCCACAAAACAGGGCTCGTCATCGATGTACCCGAACACTGCACTTCCCGCGCATCCCCGGACACCTCCCAGGAAGCCGCAGGAGGAATTTGGG
>NW_010421278.1:0-3579 GCF_000710305.1 Buceros rhinoceros silvestris
CAAGGTCCCCTGCCCAAAACAGCCCCAGAGCAGGGCAGGGCAGGACCCACCCGCCTGCGCACTGAGCGGGACACCGAGACCCTGAGGAGAAGCTGCGCTTCAGGGGGACCGGAGGAACCTCGCCCCACGGAAAGACTGGAACTACTCCCACTACTTTCCCAGCCCCGGCCCGGGGCTCTGCCGCCTCACAGTCCTCCTCGAGGCAGCGGGGCTGGCCCTCTCTTGGGCCACACACCCGACTGCAAAACGGCCACCCCGGGCGCAGGACCTCGGGGCCTGCCTTCCGTGGTTTCCTGCTGGTTGGGAATGATGCAATGTAAGTGCGCCTAAACCCACAGTAGTACAGAAGCAAGTCGTGAAATGCTGGTATGCAGACAGGCTGTTTGTTTGTTTTTTCTTTAAATTGCTTGGGCTGATTAATATTCATTATAAATTTTAACAGTATATTAGACACACAATTCCTGCGTGCATATACAGAACACCCCACATTTTATCAGTGTGGTGCATGCATGGGATCAAAACATTCTGGAAATCCACACGAGCAATCCAAACCCACGTACCTCCCAGCTGCAAGGCTGGGCCCCTGGTGTCCACAGCTCCTGCAGCGCAGCAAGGACAAGAGCCTCCACCGCAGCTTCATTCCTTAGATCCAAACCTAAGAAACAACTGGGTGTTTGGGCAGCTTTCTGCTGCTGGAGGGGGCCAGACCAGGGACATTGCAGCTCAGATGGTGTGTCCAGGGACACTGGGCAGGAGCCAGATTGGGTGGACCTACCATCACTTCCCCTTGATCCTGGGGATGGCTTCCCTTATGACCCCTGAAGTACCCCAGACCATGCCTCTTCACAGCTAGGGAGCATATATATGCCCAAGCAGGGCACCCAGGAGCCCATGTTGGGACAGGGGTTAGATAAGCCAAAAGATCTTTCCTGGCCTTCTCTTCAAAATCAAAGAGCACCCTGGACACCAGTTAGGGCACTTGCAAGCAGTCACATGGCACACTGGCTGAGGTGCTCTGGGTTTTTCAGAGCTGACCCTGACCATGCAGAAGGATGCCAGAGCCTCTTCATCCCCACACCAGTCAGGTGCCTGGTGTCAGTGTGCACCTCTAGGTGATTTGTTCATGTTTGGGTAGGTGCAGCCTATGGAAAGCAAAGTAGGGTTTGACCACCAGATACACGTGCTAGAGCTGAAGAGACTTCTCTGGGCCTGCTGCATCTTGCAAGACACCAAAAGCTGCACTTCTTTTGACATGGCCTCATTCATCTCCACATCTAGATTTGAGTCTTATCTGCAACAGTCTTTCTGTTACTGAAAGAAAACAGTTTCTCGAATAGTTTGCACTTTGCGTCAATGCAGTTCCTTGGATCAAAGTTTTGACTGGATTCTGAGTTGCTTGTGTCATGGAAAGAACAAATCCTTCAGTAATGACCTTGCAACAGAATGGTTGTGTCTGTGACAGGGAGCAGTGTAGAGATAGCTGTCTTCCCCTTTGCCCAGTATCACAGTGACCATGACCACCACTTTAGCTCCACTTTATTTGTGGGTTTATCCACCTCTTCCATTGTTCTGCAGTTTTGGGGGAAGGTAATACTTCCCTTAAGCCATCTGCAGAGGCTGGGATTACAAACTGTGTCTGTGTGACTAGGCCAAAATGACAACGAGGTGACGGGTGGCAGCGGTCACCTGAAAAGCTGAAGAAAATGCTGGGTCTTCCTGCCATGCCTACTGCTGAAAAAGAGTCTGCCACCCTTGGAAATGATCCTACTCCCCTACCTACACCTTGTGAAACTGGTTTTTTTTCCTCTTGACCAAGTTTGTGGTTGTTTTATTCCTTCTTTTTTCTTTTCCTCCTTTGTCCTGTAATTCTTGGAGGTCAGATACATTTCCTGCGGCAGGTGAAATTCACTTCCTTTAAAGCATTTTTTGGCTTTTAATTTCTGTAAAACATGACTAAATGTTTTCAGGACCCTTCTGCACTTCTTGCCTAACAGAACACAAGGAGATTTTATACCAGGTTAGACCAAGACTCGTCCGGCAGTGTAAGCTTATTTCAACATCAGCCAATACCAGATGTTTAGGGAAGAATGTAAGAACAGGGTAAGAGTGTAAAATTGATTCCTAGCTGTCAGGAATCTAGGTTTCAGGGGTTTTTTTAAGCCAGAGATAACGTCTGAATTTTATGTGAATTCTGTGATGGAATTTCTGGGTGAATTTGCCCAGTCACTTTCTGAAATCTGTACATTTACACCACTGAACATGTTCTACAGTGAAATGTTCCCTAGCTCTAATCATGCGTGGTGTGAGGTGTCTCTTTTTACTTGCTTTAAGCCAACCACCTGCTCATTAAATTCAATGACTTGTCATTTTTGCTCTACAAGAGGCAAGCAACAGCTGTTGCTAACCACCCTCTCCCTGCCATCCATGACTTTGTACGTTTTACCGCATTTTGCCCATTGGTCAGCTCTTTCTCAGGCTGAGGGGTTCTGCTTTGGAATCAGGGAATTACCACAGAAGTAACTCTGTACCCTCGACAATCCCTGCCATCTTCTTCACCTTTTCTCATTCAGCTCAGGCTGATTATTATTGGAATTATCCTTTGGAACAGGATGAGATGCCTAAATTTGCTTTTCCAGTTTTTATATAATTATTATTTCTACTCTTTTAAGCCAGCATCTATTCAGTGCATAGGTGGAGGGATACTTGGCTATTGAAAACATTTCTAACATTCTCCACATAAGCTCCAAATTCTTCGTTGTAGACCAGCTCTGGCAAATTAGGAGGGAGATCCCGTAACTAAAGTCTCTGATGTTTCATAAATTTTCCATTTTATTCTGTAGACATGTAAGTAAGCCCCAAAGGAGCATGAATCCATTCATAAATGCAGTGAATATTGGCAGGTACGCTCTTCTTATCTCAGAAATCCTTGGGATAAGTTATACTGTGATCAAAGACAGAGATGACTGATTTTTCCATCTAAGAATAAGTGGGTGGTGGGTTCCTGCCAGGGCCTGAGCAGAAACAACAGCAAGCTACTGCAGAAGGAGGAAGGCCCCTCCTTGCCTTGTCCAGCCTCCCCTCCTCTGGTCACTTGCCTCCCCCTGAGCACCATGCTGGTGCAGGAAGCCTAGAAAAAGCAAAATCCTAATGAATTGCACCTTCACTTTCTACAGCCTTTATCTTGGAATAATCTTTCTGTGACTCATTTTCACTTCAGTATTTCAGCCTATTAAAACATTTTACAAGTTTGTAATCATCAGCTGGACTAGTAATTCTGAAATCTTTCTCACCCACTGATGGCAGACTGAAATAAATCTGAAGCTGAAGTATTTCTTGCTTTTACTTTCAGCAGCCCGCAATGATTCAGGTTGGGTTGTGCTGGGTTTTTTTACTCCAGCTCTATTCCCTTTTGTTGCGGGCACAGTCGCCGATACGGGGAGGAGTTTTGCGTTACACATGCAAGCAAGCAACCACAACGCTTACTTTTCCTCGGGAAAAAAAAATATTACATTGATCAAGTCCGATCAGGGACAGACCCGGCCGTGGCAGGGCGCGTCGCCAGCGGTGTCCAAGCAGCGG
>NW_010421279.1:0-6520 GCF_000710305.1 Buceros rhinoceros silvestris
GAGAAAGAAACCAGCAGCTGCGTTGTTTTTCAGGCTGGTCTGTGTTAGCAGCGCGGTTTAAAGGGCACCATCTGATTTGTGAAGACTCTTAGAATCACCAGACAGGGACGACAGGAGGATTTCCATTTACCTGGGGCGGGTAATCGCAAGAGTCCTCCTAGTGCTCCCGGTTTTAAACTCAAAAGGTATAGCTATAAGCACAGACACATACGACTTGTACATTTATACATGTCCCTAGAAATTTAATGTTATTCAGCACGACCACAGACTCTTTAGGTTGAAAATCTCCTGTCGGACTCCCTACTCCCTTCTACGCACAGTATGGCAAAGAAGGGGAGGCAGCAAGATCCTAAAGGCCTAAAACGGAGAAAGGAGGCAGCACAGCATTTTTCCTCAATGACATCTTTGCAGCCCTACTCCAAAGATGACCGTAAGCGTATTTCATGACCATGTTTCTAAAAATCTGGAAGCAGATATACCACACTACACAATCCCTGCCCTCAGCAGATACCACCTAAAATCTTAATTGAATCAAAAAAGCCCTGGCCCAAACACCAACTAATTTATTTTTGGTTGCAGCTGCAGAATAAATAACTGATTGCAACAGGTTTCCCTGAAAAATGTAGGCATACGTGGGGAGTCCTCACTTTATTACTTGCTCTGTACTTTGATCCTCCAAATCCTGCCCCCCTGAAGCAGCACGCAGGGAATGCTCTACAGACAGAAGCTTTTAGTTTCCTGCCCACTGCCAGCAGAATCTCGCACTGGGTTTATTCCTGGCAGGGTCCCTTCTGGCTGACTGACCTCAGCTCACGTCCCCGGGGCCCGTTTTCCAATACGTGCTGTGCACAGTTACGCCCTTTCTTTGGGACTACAGCAATGAGAGAAACCAACTCACTCATCTCTTCGGAAGCTGCAGTCAGAAGTGAAGTGCTGTTTTCCTGTGGTACCATAGAATGTGAAAGACTATATAACTTCTATGCCCCTCATCAGACCCTTAGAAAAATATTCTGAGGGCATGGGGAAAATTTTTTTTTTTTAAAATCACTAACCAGAAGCTAACACAATGGGTGAGATTCCCAAACCATCTAATGCTGCCATGAGGCAACTCAAACTTTCAGTTATTTCACTATGCAGACCGGTAGCAATCAGTGCAAACATAGGAAGGAAGTTTAGAGCAGAATTTTCAGAACCTGCCAGAAGCGCTCTTCAGGTTATGATCTGTTGTTTGCATTTATTGCTCCACCGAGCAATTGCCCTAAATGATTTAACTCAGTACACGTCCGACAATCTTCATTACTTCTGAAACAAATTTATAACAAGGAAAACTTAAGTAATGAACTTACAGCCCATGTCACAAAGGAATAACTAAAAAAAAATTCCTGACAACAATAAATATTGTAGAATAAAGGCAAGTTTGATGAATAACACTGAGGTACCACTCAGTAACTTCTACTGCTGGCCACGTGTACTTCTTTGCAAACCCAGCTGTGCTGTTTTTATTCAGCAGCTGCGTATTCCGCAGTGTTAAGTGCTCTCCTATTCGCCTTTGGCATTACTTTAAATTCGCACCCCTCTGCATTGTTACAAAGCTGCTCTATCAATAAGGCACTATGAACGGCTGAGAGTTACAATCCAACTGAGGACCTGTACAGTAACAAGTCTTGATTTAGTAAGCCTGGAATTTTCACACAAGCGCTAAAAATGTCTTTAGTGGCCAAACTTTGTTCATTTACATTTCAACACAAACACATAGTTTCAAAAACGTTGTATCAGAATTTCAGCAACGCGGCTGTGACTGACACATGATTACTGAGCATTGCGGTATCTTTTCCCCCTTTACCTACACCTCCCACTCCCCCCTCAAGAATTAGCATTTTACTTTACAAAGATTTTTCTAACCAGCCTGCATGAGTGACAGCGTACAAAATAAAACTGTAATATAGGATGATGAAAGAGAGTTCCTATTATTTTAAATGCCTAAAATATATATATTTCAGAAATATTTGGGTAGCCAAAAAACCTCAGAATACTCCACCCTCTCCTTGTTTTACCAGTTAATCTTTGACTTGACTCTTGGACCGAAAGAGCAGCAATAAATGCACATCTCAGACCTCCCCTACCTACAGAAGCACGGTTCTACAGCCTATACTTTTCAAAAAGCAAATGCTTGAAACTCCTTGGTCTTACAGTACACAGCAGAGGAGCTCACCCCTTATTTTTTTTTTACTGTGCCTGCTGTTTTCCCCTTACCTTGTACAGCGATCCAAAGACACCGAGGCTCCTTTCACATACGTGTAGCCAGAAAAACCTCACAGCGCTCCCAGACTTTTTCTCCTGGAGCCATATCATCTGTATTCTTCAGGAACTGACTTACTGTGTTCCTCTTGTCCGAAACAGCTGCTATCTCGGCTAACCCACCTTCTTCTCAGATCACTCATAGTGAAAACATTCCTCACTTCCTGTCTCAAAAAACTTGCTCTGGATATCATTCCACTGGGTAAAGAGCTGGGGGTGGAAGAAAATATTACAACAAAATAAACCTATGCCAGCCAGCTCTTCAGGCAGCCTATTTCATGTGACGCTGTGCCGCATGAACGCAAATTGCATTCTTGGGAATATTTTCAGATCGCCTGTCTCTATGTGCCTCTGTGTGTGTGCATTTAATTTCTTTTCCTGGAGGCGTTCCCCTCGCTCTATCCATGCGGAAGGATACGCTGAAAGAATTAAAGCGAAGGCCCGTATGCTTGTAGCCCATTACCTCAGAGAGTTGGAATGCCTGGCAGGGAGAATGTCAGCAATGAACAGCTGCTTCTCTGGCTACAGGGGCATTACAGAAATAGGGGTTACAACAAATAGCAGGCAATCCTTGCTTTTTTTAATCATATGATCATTTATTTTAAGCCTTTCCAATTAAGGCAGGTCTCTTACCAAAAAATACGTTGGTCTTATTTTCATGCAGCTTGGAAATATTTTCAAGGTTTAATCTCTGTGTGCTCTACAAAATGACCTATGTACATCCATTTTTTTTTTTTTAGCTGCAGACAGAAAAGTCATTGAAAAGCTTCAGCTGCTGGTAATATACACAGAAAAAAAATGCAGATTAAAGACTGATCTTTTCAGCCCTTGCTTGGACTTAAAACTCCCAATGTTGTCAGTAGAAATTACGTCCTTAATAATTGTCATACCAAGCACTAAA
The DNA here is from genome assembly GCF_000710305.1 of Buceros rhinoceros silvestris. Classification (NCBI taxonomy): domain Eukaryota; kingdom Metazoa; phylum Chordata; class Aves; order Bucerotiformes; family Bucerotidae; genus Buceros; species Buceros rhinoceros. The sequence continues at coordinate 3,200 of NW_010421279.1, forward strand.
TGCATATCAATTAAGTAATATTAATAGTGTTTAATCAGGGCAAACCTCATGTCAGGGGCTGCACTCCAGTCCCACAAATATATGGATATGTGTGTGTGTGTATGTGTGTGTGTGTGAAATCAGCAACTATTTGGAATTTTATAGCTCTTCACATCGTATGAATCAGGCAAAAGTATATACAAACCTGAAACAGGTCAGTGATGAGGAAAAAGGTGAAGTGAATATATGAACGCTAACTCACCGCTGTAAAACTTAGAAAGTGTTTTGGTGATGTAAAGTGCACAAACATGCTGCTGTCTGAGCAGGTTTAACCTGCAGATCTGCTTTGCAAAATAGCATGTAACTCAGGAGGACACTAATCTCAGCTGCAATATGTAGGTGATTTTGTACTATGATGAATTCTTCTGAGTTATTTCTCTTAAACACAACGGGCATTCCTCTAATCAGGGAAATATCTTTCACCCCTCCCGCCCTCCCCTACATCTGCCATACTTATGATGAGCAGTCCATAATCCGAGGAAAGAATTCATTCAGAAGAATTTTGTATTGAATAAAATGAAGTAACTTTAAACTACACTAAGCAGATATCCTTTTCTAATGATAACAGCTACAGGCCAGAACTGTGGTCACTCACCAGAGAAAACTGACCAATACAATGCATGACAAATCCAAGCCATGAAAATCCAGGGTAACAGAGGCAACCTTTCCTGTTCCTAAACAATTCATTCTGGAAACAAGGTCTCAGTTCTCTTATCTGTCACATTTCCTACTCTAAATCTTGATCACACCCATTTCCTGCCTGATTCTCTGCCCAGAAGTTGCATTTATTAGAGTTTTCTTACTTTCCATAGCTGCTCCTTACTGTATTTTCTCTCTTTGCATTTACATTAAAGACAACACATAATCTTAAGCTGCAGAGGAGCATATTGATGATGTTCCTCTTGTCTCTTATGTTTTCTCTTTTTGAAGCTCATCAAACATATTCCTGAATTACTTTTTCTTCTGTTTGCTGTAATCTCCATTTGTTTCCTAACTTCGTGTTTTTCTGCACTTTCTCCATTTTGACTTATCTCATTTTTTGCCTCGGCAGCTCTCCATTGCCTGCTTTGCTCCAACAATCAACTCTAATAAATAGGCCAAAGCAACAAAAGTGTCCACGAACATGGGATAAACGCCGATAAAGCCACATCAATAAGACACAGCGATTGCCTTGGGGCCCTATCCTGTACTTCTGCTTCTCCCCTTTAACCCTCAGGCAACACTTGTGACATGCATTGGTAGAAACACCCACATCTTTTGCTCTGCCCTTTACTCTCCTGTCAACAGTTATGGGAGGAAGAGACTAATAGCCTGCAGCTGAATGTTGTGGCCCTTGTTCTGTAAGTACAGAGAAAAGTTTCTGCCCATTGGGTTGAATATTGTCTGCCCATAGTGGAACAGACATAAACCTATTTTGTTCTTACTGACATCTTCCCTTCTGGAACCGTTTTGATTTTTTTTTCCATCCCAGTCTAAACATGTGATTGCAATTGAGTATATCGGGCAACAGGGTGAAGGTTGATACAATTATTCACCTTCTTCTGATTCTGGGATCTCTGTCCATCATCAGGTCTTTGCATTGACTAACGATAAGACAGAAAGCTGAAAATGAGCCAAAGAGGAGAATCAGTCACCCCCATCAGTCAGGCAGAAAAGTGGTCTGCATGGGTATGCTCCTCAGCCTACTGGAGAGTTGTCCACTTGTGACAAAAACACAGGCAGGATAATCCAGAAATTATTAGTTGAAGTGACATTCCCAGGATGCTGAAACAATGAAGTCGTCATGTGGAAAAATATCTTGATTTACTTACTAGCCATGCCAAATAGTGACTTCATGAACTGAAATGTCAGAACACCTCTGATTCTACATTCTTAAAGCTGTTCTTTGGACAAATTCACTGCATTCATCACTTCTGTGTTTCAGCTCTGTGTCTGAAACCTCCCTGTTTTGCCATCTCCCATTTCTTGTCTGTGAAAAAGCAAGAGATAGCTGGGTCTTTATACATCATTATATATTTCTTGATAGGAGTGGAGAGAATGGAAGGTGTAGGAAAATGAGCACACAAAATGTCCATTACATGCTTGAAGCCTGAAGTTTCATGTTTGCAAGATTCATAAAATGCAACATGTTGAACCTTGTTCTACTAAGTACTTACCTGTTACAGAATTTCTGTTAGAAGAAAACAGGCAGTTCCCCTACACTTTTCACCGTGCTGAACCTGAAGCAATGAGCTCCTGTTGTTTACAAAAGATACATTTTTTTTAAAACACAGTAATTCTAAAGTAAATTCATTAGTTAGTTATAAAATAAACTCAATTCCTATTTCTGTCCTTCAATAATTATTTTTCTTGTTCCAGTAATAATGTAATATAACTTATATGAAATCTTGAGAGCCTAATGCACCTCTTCAAGGTTAAAATGGAATGTTGTAATTAAACTAATCTGTTACTAGGTGTATCTCACTGTAACACAAGTATATGTAAAGTCAGGCAAACACCTCACATCATTATCAATAATCAGTCCAGGCTACCTCTGTATATTTGGTTTATATCAGAGGCAGTGATGTAGAAAAAGATTAATACAGCTGTTAACTACAACGCCTGGAGTTTACTTTACCCAGTGGCATTACTTGTGAAAGACCTGTTGTCTGTAGGGCTTTCTATAATGTTACTACTCACCTGAATGTTGCTGCTTCAGCTGAAGTGAAGCTGAGCCATTGGAGCAAAAGACCAATGGCATGGCTCAAATACAACTTCCACACAGTTATTCCTCCCTCTGCAGCTGATCTCTTCTAGCAATAAGGCTAGTAGATGCTGCAACCTAAGAAAAAAAAACCAAACAAAACCACGCATGTGGTTTTAAGGCTTCTTATTAGTGTAACATGGGATCACAAAACCAAAATTCAATAGTAAAATACTTTCATAGTATAGCTGTAGTATGGCATTAGAAGTTATTTTGTGTGTATTGCTGTAACATAACGTATTTGGTTTTTAACAAGGAAGTATTTAAGTCCTCAAATTTTGTACTAATTAAGAAGAAGCGCATTAATATTAAAATAACCTCGCAGTTGATGCTACAGTATTCATACTTACCCTAAGCCATGTGGCAGGACTTTATAAACCAGTTTTATAAAAACTGGGAATGAAAGAAGAGGTAACTTTAAAAAAGCTGAATGCAACACTTTACACATAGTAATTACGCGTAGACCCTCTGGCTTGCGACTACCTAGAAACGTGCTAAAAGATTTATTTTCTTCCCCGCAGGGCCGGGCCCGCCAGCGT
>NW_010421280.1:0-378 GCF_000710305.1 Buceros rhinoceros silvestris
GTCCCGCACCCGGGGCGAAGGGCGCAGCGCAGCCAGATGCGGGAGCGCTTCAGAACCGCTGGGAAAGAAGAGACTGATCCGACACAGGCTGTAAACGCCCCGATCGTGCCTTCTGGCCGCGTTGGCGTGGTTTTCTACTTTTTAATGGTCGGATGTTGCTAATTGAGGGGGGGAGGGTTGCGTTCATAAAGCAAAAAAACGCTTCTAGATGCAGAAAGAAAGAAACCCAGAGCCCCATTAGCATTTTTTCCCCTCTTACGAGAACAATACAGGCTCGCTGCGAGCGTGCCCGAACATGGGCTGCCTTTTATTAGCTCTTGGTGCAGCGCCTGGCGCAGTGGGCTCCTCGTCTGGCTGGGTTCGCCCGAGCTCGCCGGC
>NW_010421280.1:482-2509 GCF_000710305.1 Buceros rhinoceros silvestris
CTCCCCGGCCGTGTTGGTAACCGAGACCACCTGCGAGGAGCCGGGCTTCCACGGAGGGGAAGGAGGGCGGAATGCTTTGAACAAACCCGCTGCTCCCACTGTTTGAAGTAGCAGATGATGTCTCCAGCGACTTCAGTCACTCACGCGGCTCTTCAAAGTTACGTGTTCAAAGCCTCCGGTGCTTTCTTCCTTTTAAATGGTGGTGTCTGTGTTTTTAAAAAGAGAAGTTAATGACTTTGTGGTGGAATCGAGAGCCCGCGTGGCATCTAAGTCTTGGTCCTAGACACCTGCCAGCACCTTTAGCCTGAGGAGATGCTACACAAAACCTCTGTCTGCTTTAGACATTTACAGAATTGGGGGTTTTGTTGGTGGGTTTTCTCCTCTGAGGTCTTTTTTTATCGCCACCACTTTCAGGGTGTTGTGTTTGATACTGCAACCTCAAGATCTTTACTGAAGGGGAAGGGAAGTAGGATTTAACGGGTGCTCCCACAGCCTTCTCAGTTGCCGGTTTTGATTTCAGTGCTGGTCGAAGCCCTTGTGGAAGTCGCTCAGCCGCAGGAACCATGAGGCCGCAGTACGTCGCGGCGCCCGCAGTCACCGCCCTCCTGGTCCTGCTGTGGGTCCAGCCGTCAGCGGGCTGCAACAAAGCGCTCTGCGCGAGCGATGTCAGCAAGTGCCTCATCCAGGTACCCGGCGGGTTTCCTTGATTCCCTTTTAAGCGTGTAAGAAAGAGTTGTGAAGCTCGTGACGCAAATAACCCATGTTTAATGTTAAACAGTGGCTTTTTTAAGAAGTTCTTTGGTCTCCTCCACCTATAAATGCAGATTAACAACCATTTTATAGCTGATACTAAGCACGTGTGTGTGTATGGGCATGTTTCTTTTTTTAATGGGAACAGTTTTCAAGTCAAGGATTGTGATTCCTGGGTTGTTCTTAGAAGCTGCTACCAGTCACACCATTAATTTTCAGTCTCTTTATTAGTGAGATCACTAGCAATTCAAAACAGACACTGTAACAGAAAGGTTCCTGTGGGCAGCAGTTGGGGTTTTTTTATAAAGATACCTGCAATGCCAGAAGCTCAGATGTCCTACAGTGTCCCCATAGCTGGGATGTTCCCCTTAACGGCAGTCTCTCCACCTCCCGAAATCTCCAGGCCCAGGCAGAAGGTCAGCAGTTGCTGTCCGATGCTCTCCGCGACATCAGGCTTGTACAGTCGACTAAAAGGTGCCGAAAAATTCTCATGAGAGAACTAACACGAGTAGGGACCCAGCTGAAGAGTCTTGAGGAGCGTTGGAAAAGCTTTTTGGTCAGGAGGGACCTGCTGGTGGTAACGACCAAGCTCTGAAAGCCTGGGAGTCTCCCTGAAATAACCAAAACCAAACCAACTTGTGGGTGGAACCGGTAGGAAATGGCTGTTAAACTTGAATCCAGACACTGCTTGAAACCTTTAAACCCTCTAGGTTTGAAAATTTAAACTTCTAGCCTTAACACCTTTAAAAAGTGAGATGCTGGTCGTGGTGTTGGATGTATGAGGCACTGAAATGGCAAGTGCAGGGGCGCAGATTCAGGAAAGCTGTTGATCCAGGTGAAAGCAGGGAAGGTATGTTGTCTCCTTTTCCTGTGCCACTGGTGGAGTCCACCAGCCTGGAGGGCACAGCCATCTGCTTCCCAGAGAGTCACCATTTGTCCAGTCAAACTTGAGACACCCAGCAGTTAAACGTTATTTTTATGAGCGAGCCTGAATAGAGAACAGCCCGGGAGAAGAGGAGCTGATGCTGCTGGAGTCCTTCCTCAGCTGGGGGTAAGATGAGGTTGAGCACTGCGTGGAGGTGGCTCACACAACTGTGCTTCACTTAGATTATAGAATCACAGACTGGTTTGGGTTGGAGGGGACCTTCAGAGCTCAGCCAGTCCCACCCCCTGCAGGGAGCAGGGACATCTGCCCCCAGAGCAGGGGGCTCAGAGCCCCAAGGGCCAACCTGACCTGCCATGGGGCGAGCCCTGGGGCTGCTCCCAACTCTGGGGGC
>NW_010421280.1:2577-17373 GCF_000710305.1 Buceros rhinoceros silvestris
CCATGGTGCTGCCCCCACCTCCCGGGGCAGCCTGCGCCAGGCTCTGCCCACCCTCAGCACCAACAATCTCTCCCTTCTCTCTGCTCTGACTCTCCCTCTGGCAGTGGAACCATCAGCCCTTGTCCTGTCCCAACAGGAAATCATGTTGGCATCCCTGCAGCGACACAGTCCCGTGCCTGTAGAGAGACCCCTGGGCTGCCTCGTGTGTTGCAGGTGTTCTCCCTGCCGTGGTCCCGGTGATGCAGAATCCCCGTCTAAAGCAGGTCCCTGACACCAGCACCGTACACGACTCTCCAGCCCCTCGAGTCCCCAGTCGGCCGCGCGACCCATGTGCAATTACAGGGCAGCGCTGCCGTCTGGCTGCGCTCTCCTGCGAGCAGGCCTGACCTACCAGTCAGTGTTCATTCTTTGGTCAGGTTGGACGAGTCTGATGGTGGAGATAGAGACTCCTGAAGCTTTGACTTAAAGCAGTTGTCATCTTTCTTCTTGGCTTTTTGTTGATTTTTAAATAAATCTGCAGCGCTGTTGCGGCAGAAGCGCCACGCTGGTACGTGAAGCGCTTGTTTCATGGGCCATGTATACAGGTAGAGTATATCCCTGGTTTATTTTTCTCCCCCTTTAAACTCTTCTGGAGAAATCTGAACTTACAATGCTGTGTGGAACGAGTTTGCTTGATGTTTTTCCCCAGCCTATTTTTATAACTGTTATAGTTGGGCAAAATCCATGGCTTGAAACCAAGATAATGTCACTCGGAGATGACAGGGGGAGCAAACAGAATGTGAGTGTTTGTCACTGTGTGCAGAGAGGGAGGCTGCCAGTCTTGGAGACCCAAGACCTGCTCTCTCAAAACCATACAGTCAACATAAATATTTTTGCCAGCCTGGCTACAAGTCAGGACAGTCATTACTGCCACTCCTTAGGATCTGCTCCGCTTAAGGGTGGTCCCTGCATAAATATTTATGTTGTTAGATGCAGATCAGAGCATGAGATCAACAACTCGCATGCACTCAGCTTCCCTTTCGCATCCTGAGGCTCCAGCTCATTGGCGCTCTCGTCGACATCATCTTTTCCTGTAAGCCAAGACCTACGAGAAAACAGCTTGAGGCATCTCTCTGGGTCAGCTTCGCCTTCGCAAAAAAGCTTTGTGGCTTCCTGTAGCTGTTGAAGGAGTCGTGGAAGAGATGGGACCATAGAATCAGTGGACGTGGCCCCTTTCCCCATCGCTGGGGCTGGGGCTCTGCGGTCAGTAACCGACTGTTCCCTCGCTTTTCAGGTAGGGCACCGCGCCATGTGCGTGGTGCCGTGTTTGTTCTAGCACATCTGTTACTGACTTGCTTGCGTGGGCTGCTTTGATGTGTCCGTGTGCGGAGGAGAGGAGAAGGCCAGTTACGCTCTCTGGGTGGAGTGGAGGAGCACGGAGGAAATCCTTGCAGGCGGAAAGCTCCAGGATGGAACGTTCCCACGATTGTTTGTAGCAAACAGGTTTGAGGCGAGTCCCAGGCTGGGACCTTTGCGGTGCAGAGCTACCTCCGGTGGTCAGGCTTGGGTGGTACGTCCATGTCGTGCTGCCTTCAGCAGCTCCTTCAACGTCTGCCCTGCACAGGAACCCAGCAGCGCTGGAGTTGGGTGTGGGCTCCAGATCCTTCTAGAAGAGGGGTTGTCTCCTGGAGAAGGCAGAGTTTGCTCTCGTGCCTGCAGTCACCTCGGTTGGTGTGGTACAGCTCCCACGAAAATCTCTCCACATCTTTGTCTTCACCTCCTTGTCAGCTGGAAAGGCTTCCCAGGACTTCTTAGCTCCATGGTGTGCGATAAACGCCGCTCCTTCACTCCAGGTCTTCGGCGTCTAAAAACTACTGGTAGTTCCTGTGTTGTAGCTGCAGCACGTAACGCAGCTGGGCTAACAGAACAGTTCTGGCTGGTTTCCTTCCAGGAGAGTTTCTGGTATTAAACTGTTCTAGGAAAAAAAATTAGCTTATTTTTTTTCACTCCCAGTTTGCAAAGACGTTGCCAATGCCTTCAGGTCCTGTTTCTCAACTGCACCAAGGAAATAATCTCTGTCGTTTGAAGAAAGCTTTGAAAAACTGCAGATGTGAACCACCCCGCAAAAATCCGTGTTCGCTCTCGGGAGAGAAGAGCCTTTATCGTACGAACGTGCCTGCTTCCGATTTCATGCTGTATTTTTAGACCGAGAGGCTCATTTCTTGCCTAGCAAAACACATTCTATGATGCACCTTCAGTAGTTGAGCTTGGGAAGCTGCCAAGTTGACTTAGGAGTAATATTTTCTTCCACTGACGCCTCACCGCCCCCAGCTATCGACAGGGAACGTTTCTCACTCTGCCTCGCTTCACCCGTGTCTCATGTAAGCGTTCTTGTAGAAAGCTGTATCCTGTGTGGATGAGTCAGGCGGGACTCAGGGGTGGTGAAGGAAACCATCTATGTGCGAAGAAATATCTGGAAAAACAGACGGTTGTTGCCTTGAAGAGATGGGCAGGCTCTGAGGAGGAGGGAGCTGCAGAGCTGGGCAGAAGTCCTGTTAGGTTGCACTTTTTTCCCTCTTCCTCCTCTAAGTTAAAAAAAACCCTAGGTAAAAAATAAAACCAGAAAAGAAAGCAAAGCGTTGCACTGCTCGTAAGCCCTCCTGTGAAAACAGAACCGCCGCCTCCCGCACACCCGCTCGCTGGTGAGGCAGTGTCTGTAATAAGTAGGAAATTGTTTTCCCGGTTTCACTGTTGAAGAACAAATAATGCAGGATATTTTTAATGCTAGTGGGTATTAACACAGTTCTGTGGCCAAAGTAACAGTGCTTTACTCACGGTTTTTAAGTTGTTTTATTCAGGCTTTTTATTCTCCAGGCTGACACGATCTATTTACCAAATGGTAAGAGGAGCGTTTCAGAACGTCACTCATTCACATAACTCATCTTTCTAGGTTTGTGGTGTCTCCCCTTGTGGAAAAAGAGGTATCTTTTATTAATGAGCCTAGTTTTCAACTTCTGCTTGGAAACAGCACAGTAATGGGTGACATTAATAAACTTTGAGGATGAAAAAAAGGAAAAAATCCTGGTAATTTTCTACTCTGTAAATAAAAATTCAAGACTTACTAAGACTGCATATCAATTTTAAACTGCCAGAGGGAGAGTCAGAGCAGAGAGAAGGGAGAGATTGTTGGTGCTGAGGGTGGGCAGAGCCTGGCGCAGGCTGCCCCGAGAGGTGGGAGCAGCCCCATGGCTGGCCCCATGGCAGGTCAGGTTGGCCCTTGGGGCTCTGAGCCCCCTGCTCTGGGTGCAGATGTCCCTGCTCCCTGCAGGGGGTGGGACTGGGTGACCTTGGAAGCTCCATTGTAACCCAAACCAGACTGTGATTCCCTACCTATAAACAATAGCAGGCAAAGAATTTCTTAAGCAGTGTTTTGCCCCTTGGCTTCTTCCCAAGGTGCTACAGACAGTCTCTGTGGTGATGTTTGTGTCCACCGGTGAGGTGTGGTGTCCCTGAGCCAGCTGAGCTGGAGCCTCGGGTGGTGACTCCAGGCTAGGAGACTTTCATGCCAAACCATCTTCCTGCCCTTCCCTCCTGTCCGTGTGCGTCTCCCGTCCCTCCCCGCCTCTGGAGAACGGGATCAAAGAGCGGGGATGGGTGTCATCTTCTCCCTGGCCCGGTGCATGCAGAGAATTGCCGCTGGCTCTTCCAGTAAAGCCGGGTGTGGGAAGGATCCTGTGGTCAGTGTTTCCAGTAACGGGATTTTGTTTTCCCACCAGCTGTGAGTAATGTGATAGTTAGACAGACGTCCTCAAAGCCAAACTCCTACCCAGGATAACCAAATGCTGGTTCTTGACTGTCCACGTCTTGCACTGCAGCGTGATTCAAGCCCATAGATCATTGTCATGTAGCCACGGGCCTTTCAGCCAAACTGGAACCTGCTGGTTCCGGCTTTCAGCTGGAGGGAAGGAGGCCACCTGGGTGTCAGATTGCCTCTGTCCACGCAGGCCATTTCCACACTGCGAGGTCCACAGGGGGATGTCTCCAGCAGAACTGCTGCCCAGTGCCTTCAGGTTCAGGGCGTTGGAAGGGAAAGGTGTGTCTCCTTGCTTCCAGGCCTTTCCCATTTTTCTAGCTAAAAGAACAACGCATACACCTACCATGGCACTTTGTAGAGGCTCCGCAAGTATCCCATGATTTGGGAGGGAGGAGGCAGAAGGTTGTTTCCATAAGAGCAAAAATGGATCAGCTGGACCTGGGGGGAAAAAATGATCTGGCCGTTAGTGCTGCGAATGGAGAGAGCGGTGAGAAAGAAGCGCTCAGAGCTGCCCCAAAGCCAGCGCTCGGGGCTTCGCCGAGAAGGTCCCTTTCAGAATCCACACATAGGTGTGGTGGTAGACGCCGTGTGTCCTCTTGACTATGCAGACACAGCTCAGAGTAGCTTCCTTTCCTAGCTAAATTATAACATTTGCGCACTATTTATACATGTATAAGTACAAGTAAATATATATAAAGAAACATCCTTCTTCGAATTTCCTGTTGTGATGGGAAGAACACTCAAAAACGTAGGCTGGCCGCGGTGTGACGAGTTTGTGTCGTTGGCAGGAGCTGTGCCAGTGCCGCCCCGGGGAAGGGAACTGCTCGTGCTGTAAGGAGTGCATGCTCTGCCTGGGCACGCTGTGGGACGAGTGCTGCGACTGCGTCGGTAAGTTCCCATTGCTCCGGATTTTTCTTCTGGTTTTAAATCGCTTCCTGCCGCCACACGCTGAGCTCCCAGTCTTATAACAGCAGTAAAACGTGGGGACAGAATCTGTGCTTTAAACATCCTGCAGCTCGTTCTGTGGGTACTGAATAAATGACTGTGGGGAACCAAACGTTTGGAGGCTGTGTCCGCTGTGTGGAGTGGTGGTAGTTGGGGTTTGGCTTTGTTGATGTCACCTTATGTCAGGCTATTACTATTGTCTCTAAAACATAACCCCCTTTTTGAGTTGTTGCAGTGCCTGCTTCTTGGGGTTGGATGTTGTGTGGAGGTTCCTGACTGGAAGGGTATTGGCACATACCACAGAGAGACAGTGTTAGGTTTGAGTTCGCTGGTGAATCCTTGGGACCTCATCACTGGTGAGGCCACGCCTTGAATCCTGGGTTCAGTTTTGGTCCCTCACTCCCAGAAGGACATTGAGGGCTGGAGCGTGTCCAGAGAAGGGCAATGGAGCTGGTGCAGGGTCTGGAGCACAAGTGCCCTGAGGAGCAGCTGAGGGACGTGGAGGGGTTGAGCGTGGAGCAAAGGAGGCTCCGGGGAGACCTTCTGGCTCTGACAACTCCCTGACAGGAGGGTGGAGCGAGGTGGGACTCAGTCACTTTTCCCCAGGAACGAGTGACAGGATGAGAGGAAACATCCTCAAGTGGCACCAGGGGAGGTTGAGGTTGTCCCTGAGGAACAATTTCTTCCCCGCTGGGGTTGTGCAGGCGTGTCCCAGGCTGCCCAGGGCAGTGGTGGAGTCCCCATCCCTGGAGGGGTTTCCCAGCCCTTGTGTCGAGGTGGTGCTGAGGGACAGGGGTCAGTGGGGACCTGGCAGTGCTGGGGGAATGAGGTGACTCGATAAGCTTGAAGGTCTCTTCCAGCCTAAGCAATTTCATGATTCAGGTCTCTGTGGAGGGCAAGAAAGAGACGTTCTTACCGGAGGATCAGCAGGACCCGCACTGCAGCTGACAGGTGGTGCTCAGAGCTCTGCAAGCGAGTGCTGCCCCTGCTTAAGGAGGATGTGTTCTAGTTCTGTCTCTTGTTTTAAATGTATCAAAAGCTCCTTCCTCCTGTGGTTGATGGCAGTCTCTCTCTGCTGCAGCTCGAATATCCTTCTGGCTTCCATGAAAGCGATGTGTCTTGAGTTGTACCTGCTCTCAGCTTCTCTGGCTGGCTGGGTCTTCTCTGAATTCGTGAAGATTAGTGTCAAAATGCTCCTTTTCACTGCAGTCCGCTGCTTCTCCCGCTCCATCACCACGTCAATGTGCTTTCTGACATCCTCCTTTCGGCTTGCTTCTGCCTGGCTTCCCTTTGCTTTACTGTCTTCCAGTAAGCAGTGGCGTGGCGTGGTCCTGCTCATAGTGTTAGCTGGGAGAGAAGTTAACGAGGATTCAGGTTCACTTTCCCAGTACTGAGTAAACTAAACCATCTCCTGATGGTTCTGCGGGTGCCTCAGACTTTGTTGGTTCTATGGTATGGTCCTGTTCTTCTCTTCAGTGCAGGGTCATCCTTGCTGTAGCCTTATTTGAATGAGGAGGCAGGAGCGTCCCAGCTTCCTGGAGACAGTTAGTACAACTGTGTGGTGAATATTCCCATTGCTGGGATGTAGATTTTTTATTGTTAAAGTAGTGAGTCCAGGAACATCCGTGAAGAACAAACCTGGTTGAGAGGAGGAGGAAAGCAGCTGTTTACAGGAGGAAGTTTGTACAAGCAGAATTATTTTTCTGTGCGACCTGAAGGAGGAGAGGCTTATTTTGTCTCCTGCCCAACCACCTTTTATAGGAGCAGACTATCTTGTGGTGTTCCTGTTGGTAACCACTTGCTTAAGATTTGCTGGATCTCACACTAATCACCATGAACAAACTTCACTCCGCTTTGTTCGTTATGGAAATCCATCTACTTTGACTGAAAAGGTTGTGGGTTTGTGTAAGGCTCTAGTTAAACTCGGTTTCTGAAGTTGGAGTCCTTTTGTATCTGCAGGAGATGCTTCTCTGGTTGTGTGGGGCAGGTGGACCTCGAACAGGTCTGTCCCGTATCGCTGTCGAGAAAGATAGCACAAAAGAGGTTGAAAAATACTGAAGAGCTCACCTGGAAAGAAGCATTTTGGTTGTAGTGACCCCTCCAACTAAGCAGCAAAACGAGGTTCGCCTCGGCTGTCCTGAAGCAGATGAAATAATTCAGACCCTCGCTCCCTCCCGCCAGGGATCTTTGCATCTCTGGCAGACAACTAAAACGATCTGGTGCAAAAAAGATCTGCAGCGAATTGATCTCAGGACTTGTCCAGACAGTGTCTTTGTTCAGTCGTACACTTTCATTCCAGATTTATCCTTGCATCAATCATACTGTGCTTGCCTCTTTTCCCAGGGGAAGCAAACCTTCTGCTGATCTCCTGGTGTTCTAAAGTGGTGTAAAAAGGGAGCTGAAGTGCTCTTTAGGTGAGGCTTGTCTTTTCACTTGGATCCCACCAGTCACAGGTGTGTTTGGTGGGAGTCAGCAGAGATCTGAAACCTGCTGTTACGGAAAGCTCGTCCTGCTGTGTTTGGTGGCACTTCTGTTACTGAGCTAAGAGTGAGATTCATGTCAAAGACCTCGGTGCTGCTTAGCGAAAAAACCTGCAGTTTCAGTTTTGTGAAGATTTCCGCCTGTTCCAAGGAGCAGAGTTGAGGGGGTCGGGTGTAACTGACTGTTCTGTTCCTCTGCAGGTATGTGCAATCCTCGCAATTACAGCGACACGCCTCCCACGTCCAAGAGCACTGTCGAGGAGCTGCATGAACCCATTCCTTCCCTTTTCCGGGCGCTGACAGAAGGGGACACTCAGCTGAACTGGAATATCGTTTCCTTCCCCGTGGCAGAAGAACTGTCGCACCACGAGAACCTTGTCTCCTTTCTAGAAACAGTGAACCAGCCGCAGCATCAGAACGTCTCTGTTCCCAGCAACAACGTCCACGCACCTTACTCTAGTGACAAAGGTAATGCACGTAGGGTCTAAATTCCTGGAGTTTCCTCTCATCTCTTCCAGGTGCCTCCTTGGCTCATCTTCTGTGCTCACTTCTTCTTTTCCCATTAAGCCATGAAAAGCTCAGTCTGTTCCTGAGCGTAATGTAACAAGAGTGAAGCAAAGCCCTGAGGAACGTGGAAGATGGTGTTGAAGTGTCTGATGATCTTGGGAGGTGCTAAGCCTCCGAGTTTGACACCTCTGTAATTCCTCCTGTGGCAGGAGGCCGTTTGCTCACGCTATTTCCCGTGTGGTATGGTGTGTTCTTTGAGGCGGTAACTGGAGCTTGGGAGACAGGACAGACCCAAAACTGAATCCAGATCCTGTGTCGGTGGAGAGGGAGGAACTGAAACGCGTGGCTTCAGGGCTGTGAGGAAGCCACGTGCCACCAACCATTGTACCTGGCGTAGATGTTTATTTCTTTTGTCTGAGCTGGTGTAACTTGACCTCTGCTGAAGGGTGGTTTGTAGGGTAGTAAACCTGAGTAAGAACAGCAGGATTGCCGTTCATGCTGAGGGGGGAATATGTGGCGGACGATCTCAAATATAAGCAATTTAGGGGTGAGGGTTCGACTTACAGGCTCATTCCTCTTACTTTATATGAAGCTTTTTATATTCTCACCTTCAGTTTAGAGGACAGACATCAGAATATTGTTTGTTGGGGGCAGGGGAGATGAGAAGGTTGAGGCAGTGACAGCGGTGGCATAAGAAAAAGTCTCCCTGCTCCCTGGTTTTTGTACTAAACCCGAAATACTTCTCCCTGCAAATCATTACATCAGCCTTGAAAGAATCTCATAAACGGCTGATAGCAAAATCGCTGCTTACAGGGGGGAACAAGAGCATCTGACTTGTTTTATTCGTGTAATGAACGCTCCGTTTCCTTCCCAACACACACTTCAACTATTTGTGGCCCCACATGTTGCAGTTGTGGTGGTTCTTTTATCCTATCAAGGAAAAACATGCTAACGGGTGGCCTCGCTGCTTTTCCACACCACTGCGGACCTGCGCCCTGGTCACGTCAATTAAACGGCACCGTAGCGGCAGCTTCACTGATTTCCTTTGGTTAAGGCACGTTAGGAAAATAAATGAATTCCAGAACTGGGAAACCAGACAGTCAGAAAGCATCTCAGTCAGGTGTCTTTGAACCTGCCTGCAAGTAGGAGAAGGGTGCGGAAAGCCGAGTTAAATGCAAGCCGCAAAAAGCCCTGTGTGCCAACACGGCGGTGTTTACAGATGTGAATTGCACTTGGAAAAAAAAAAGTCCTGAGTGTGCTTAGAACACCCTTGAATGTGTCCCCGTGTAGCTTAGGTGCTGCAGCCCAGCTGGCTGCTCCCTGGCAGTCCTTTCCCACCGCACCAACAGCATGGGCTAATGATAGCTCTGGGTTAAACTGGGAATTGGAATGGCATCTCGAGGGCGTGGGGGAGTTTGGAGTTAACAACACCAGTACACCACACTGCAAAGTTCTTAGTCAAAAGCCTCCTTCATTTCATCTGCTGAGAACATACTGGAGATTGGGTAGAGAGAGCTTTCGCTGGAACGAGGACAGTCCAAACCCAGATGCCACTGGTTTTCAGGCCGCAGTAGACACTTAGAAATAAGTGTCAGGGCTGTTCTCGGAATCGCTGGCTGTGCCTCCTCCACCTCAGTGACCAGGGGAGGACTGTTAAAGGTAGAAAATGGCTTTCAACATCCTGTACTTCAAGGATCTAACTATGTGAGGCAGGAGTGTAGTGGAGTGCTTTCTCAGAAGTCCTGTTAAAGTTTGCTGATAAAAACCTGGATGATTTGAGCATCGAGAACAGAAGAAGGTGGAGAGAGAAGCTGGTGCCTGGCTTCGGCCTCTAATGTTTACTGTGGTAGAAGCAAGGACAACCAGGAACTACCTCTTGTGCTGGATGTTGTGTGAGCCGTGGGTTTAATATGCTTTTTTGATGAAGTGACCAAAAGCAGTAACCAAAAGGCGGCCGGGGTCAGAGAGCTGCCCAGAGAGGGAGCCCAGGCAGCTGGAGGAGCCTGCTGGCTTCTGCCCACGTGAAGTTCAGTCCACAGTGAAGTCACTGTGGTTTAACAAGGTAGCACGTGCTAGAAGAACTGCTGAAACAGGGTGCGTTTGTGTGTATGTGGGGGGGGTGTATGTGTGTGTGCTCAGCTCCAGTAAAGCTCCAGTGCAAGCTTAGCCTGCAGTGAAAGAAACTAGAGACCACCTCTTTACCCTTTCCTTCTGCCCAGACGCGCTGCTAGGCGTAAGGGCAGGTGGAGATGGCCTCACTAAGCCGTCGTCTTCAGGGCCGTGATGGTGAGGGATTCCGAGGAATATTGCTGTAAGCAGGAACACAGATGCTTTGCGTTTTCTCTACAGGCTGTGCCTCCTCCATTTTGTGGTTCTTCTGTAGCTCCTCTCCGTGTGCTTCGCTCCGACGTGGAGCGCTGGCAGCAGCCTCTTGCCTTGCCTGAAAAGGGAGAGCTAGAGGTAATGAGCTAACGAGCGCTGATGGGCTCATGAGAGGTAGATTTTGGTAAGGGGCCAGTGTCCCTGTGCTGTCTTCCAGACTAACCCCAGATCTGGACAGGCTCTGCCTACAAGCCCCCCTTGTCACCCCCGTCGTGTGACACAGCTCATGCAGGGATCGCCATTAAGCTGCTCCAGGGGCCCAGGCTTGCTCGACTCAGTCCCAGGCGAGTGCCAGGAAAAGCAGCACCAGCCACGGGAACCCATGAGCTTTGTGCCTGAGCGGCGTAAGCCCCGGGAGGAGGTGGGGAGCGGTGGGGTATAAAACATTCCCTTCTCGCCCCAGCCTGCTGCGAGCCCAGCCACTAGCCCTCGAACTTCCCCGTTATTATTTTAATGAGTGTCTTAGTGTCTTCCCTGGGGCTGCTGCAGCAACTCGTATCTTTGGTTTCTGGCATTTGAGCCGCCACTTCAGAGAGGATTGTGATGATGGTGATTAATCTGGAGCTCCGTTTGTACTTCATTCTTTTTGCTGTACTCTCAGCTGCGACCCTCAGAGTGCTGAACTGCGAGTTCGGATGTTTAAATAGGCTTAATTGTTTCAGATGATGACAGGATGTTGGCGAGGGAGAGGGGGGAACTGGATAATCCTTTGGCAGCTGATGAAACAAAATCTGTGCTGTAGTTATTCCGTCCGCTCTGCGCTCCCACTCCCCGCCAGTGCCAGCCAGAAAGGTGAGAGACTCACGTTCTGGAGCTGTTCATGTGCTGCTGCATCCTTCTCCCTGCCCGCACCTGCAGTTTTCAGTCCTCACTGTGTGAAAATTGGCAAAATGCAAATGAAGGAGCTGGGTCTGCACGGAGCAACGTCCTTTTTTTCTCTGCTGAGGGAGCCAGGGGATGACTGTAGGTCTGACTAGGTTTGTGAAACCATTTCAGTGCTCTCCCGGATCCCAGCTGAGCCTGTAGGTACGGATTTTTTCCCCTGTGTAACTCGGTTTGTGCAGCCTATAAAGAGGGATGTGATGCTGGATGCGAGGAACGCTGCTGCTCTCAGGACCTCTCCCTCTCCACAGGCACACAGACCCTGCTGAGGAGGGACCAGGAGTGTCCCGTGACGAACGAAGTGCTCCCTGGCCAATCGTTCAGACCTGGCAAGTCTGAGTGGGCGCGACGTCAGGAGCGGTTTGGTAGCTTATCCACGGAGCACATCCCCCAGCTGCTTAAAAGAGCTGCTGGGAACCAGCCAGCTCCACTGCTGGCTCTGGCCTGCCCTGAACAGTCTGTCCTTTCCCCGTCACAGCGGTTTTGGACTGGTCCTCCAGGACCTAATCCTCTTGGCTTGTGTGCAGGTGAAAATAAACTTTTTTCTCTGCTCTCCAGTCAGTCAAGATTAATGTCCTTGGGTGTTGCTGCCACTTTAGTAAGCTTGAGGTCTGGCTTTGGTTCCTTTTTGGTCCTGGGGGAGTGGTCGAGGAGACCAGTCTCTTCAGCCTCACAGGACCTGCCTGCTGTCATCTGGTTTTGCCAGGGTTATGGGCCCGGAGCTGTTTGTCTTCCAGCCTCCTTCCACCCAAGAGATGTCTTCAGTCTCTCAGTTCAGCATCATTGACCTGTGCGTGGTGCAAGTCGGAGTGCAGTGAGCAACACGGTAGCAGTCAGCACTTCTGGAACCCTTGGGAGAGGACTCTGGTTTCTTCAGAGTTGTTCCACCACTGCCTAGAGAGAGCCGTGAGTCGTCCTGCCTTCTCAAGCTGATCCAGAGACTGGGTCAGTCAAGTGGAGATGGCATCTCAACGGCTGATTTTGCAGCAAGAAATCCTCCTGGATTAGCCAGGATTGCCTGTTCCGAGGCAGAGGCTCTGTGCCTCCAGCTGCCACCTTCTCAGGCTGACCCTACCCGTGGCGTTTAAGGTCAAATTTGAGAACAAAACTACTGAAAAGGTAGCAAAGGGGTGAATTAGGATTGAGTAAGAGGGTACAAAGAGTATGAACATGTCTGAGAGGCTTCTGTAGGGTTCCTGGATGACTGATGGGACGCTCGCGTCCACAGATAAGAGACTGAATAAATTTTGTGGTTAACAGCTACACTACTCTGAGAGGCTTCTGGTTGCTCACCCCTCTCCATGTCTCCATAATTGTGCAAAAAAAAAAACCCAAACCCCACTGTCTTGATTTACCATCTACGTTTGGATGATGTTTGTCCGATCCACGCTGGAATGTGGGTCAGTAGGTTTCTCCTGGAGCCACACAGCGTTAAGGAGGCATTAGGCTAGAAAGCCCTTCGACGACTCCCGCTCACAGGTCTGTCTGACGTGTGCTAGCGAGACGTGCGTGCTGGCACACAGCTTTCAGTCGTGCCATGTTGTGCTGGGGGTAAAGGGGATGCAGTCAAGGTCCTTTGGAGGACAAAGTTATGGCGTAGTCACCTGGTCAGCACAGAAGAAAGTTGGTAGAATCTGTGAGCTTGGAGAACTGGAGTTAGACTGTGGGGATGTTTCTGTTTTATAGTAGCGGAGTCTCCTGCTCTGGAGAGATCCCAAACCCGCCTGGGTGCCAGCCGGGGCACCTGCTCTGGTGACCCTGCTCTAGAGGAGCGGTTGGACTGTGTGATCTCTGGAGGTCCCTTCCAGCCCCACCAGTCTGGGATTGTGTGAAAGCCTCAGCTCCTGTTTGAGATTATGCCAGCAAACGGCATGGCATTTCAAGTAATCGCGTGGACGTTAGAAGAATAAGGTCAGGACTTAGGCACAAAGGGGCTTCTGCGTCTCGGTGGTAAAGCTGGTGGTGTTGCTAAAAAAGGGAAGAAATATGGTGGAGCTGGGGGCAGAGGAGGAACCATTGACACTTCTGGTTTGGGTGGGTTTTAAACAACTTCTCTAAACCTGAAGCTTTTCACGACAGCACGGAGGAACCGCTGGCACCCATGACCATGATACCTTAACGATGCCTTCAGAGGACACATGCCTGCCTTGTTCCTGTGGCCAAGGCCGTCCTTACGCCTCAGAAGGGCTCCCTTGTAACGGGGGGGGGCAGAACCTAAAACCATCCTTGTGACTGCAGAAATCCCTTAGTCCAGGAGAGCAGACCACAGCTTGAGCTGTAATCCTGGAAAACTTGATGGGTTGTACCTTGGCTCTCTGCCTCCGCTGTCACCTTTTCCTCCCTTGCGCCTCGGAGTCGTGGTGATTTACAGTCCTGCACACTGAACTCGTTTTAAACTAACCTTTAAAAGTATTTTAAGACCTTTTAAACCGATTTTCCCCCCCTCTTGGTTTAGAGCACATGTGCACCGTGGTCTATTTTGACGACTGCATGTCAATCCATCAGTGCAAGATCTCTTGCGAGTCCATGGGAGCGTCCAAGTACCGATGGTTTCACAACGCCTGCTGCGAGTGTATCGGGCCAGAATGCATCGACTACGGCAGCAAAACCGTAAAATGCATGAACTGCATGTTCTGAAGCAGGAAAACTGTAAGACAGCGATACTGAGGCCAAAGTCACCCCTCGAGTTAGAGCCGGGGATTGCGAGCGCTGCGTTTCGGTGGAGTCCCTGCTGGCTGGAAAAAGATGTATAAAATCTGGAAACTGTTTGGTTTTCTGTATATTTTTAGACTTGTGTAAGCAAAGCTAACTAGTAGAAGTTTCAACGCTACGTTTTCAGTTTATCTGTCTGTCTGTCCGTCTGCTCGAACGGTACAGCCGTGCTCATCCTTCCTGCCCTGGTGGTTCTCCTTTGACTGGGAAGTCGTGGCTCTGCTGGTTTCCAGGATGTAGCGCCACCTCCTGTAGTTTAGAGTAGGGAAACCTTCCACATAGGTCTGCATCATCCTACGTCCAACGAGTAATTAAATGGCTGCTAGGTTGGAGGGGGGTGGGTGTTCTATAGGGGCTGCATTTGGGGGGGTTGTTTTGGGGGTTTTTAGCATTTTTTTAGCTTTCTGTTATTGTGTAAATGGTTATTTGGGGCAAAAGAAAAACTCCCTCTTTCTGTTCGACGTTCAACACGTGGGCTGTCACGGATAAAATCCGAGCTCCTTAGGAGGGCTGCCCAGCAGAGCGCTATGTCTGGGGCACGTTTCCTCCCGGTTTCATTGCCCTGCTCCCCCAAGTACCCCCGTTCCCTTTTAGCTGTGAATATTTATTCCAAAACCTGCATCTTTTCTTCTTCTCCCCTTGAAATGGTGTCACCACGGGTAGAAGCATCCGCACAGGCAGAGTTAGGAGGGGTTTAGAACATTGTCTGCTTTTCTACGTGAGAGTGTGAAGACGTTGACGGTCACGCCGCAGTTCCTGTGACCCAGTTCGGGCCCCGCTGATAATGGTACTAACTACAGGGATTACGTGTAGGTGTAGCTAACGAGCAGCTTCTGCTTTTCATACTGAGCTTCATCTCCTTCAAATTTCTTTTTAATGTGTATGCACGCACACACAGAGAAGAATCTGACTCTTCATGTTTCTCTCAGTCCGGAGGGGTTAAGCTGTTTTCTAGTCACACCTCTCTGTACCGTGTACAAATGAAAGCAGTCATTTGACATTCATTTGGTTGAAATTTTGCCTGAATGGGTTTTTCCTTCGTTTTTTCTCATGATACAGTTCTTTCAATAAGATGAAATAATAATAATAATAATA
>NW_010421281.1:0-2423 GCF_000710305.1 Buceros rhinoceros silvestris
GGACCCAGTGACCGAGCCAGGCAGATGCTGGGAGCGGGGCTCCAGTGAGAATGGAGCTGAGACCAGGCAGGTGCTCAAGTGTTGCCGGTGTCTCTCTTAGGATGGGTCAGTTTTTGCCCAGGGGGAGCTCTGGGACAGGTGGCAATGCCATGATGCCCATTCCCTGCCGTTTCACAAGTGCCCGGCATGGGCACACATGTAGGCAAACCAGGGACACGTGCCATGGGGCAAGGCAGTGTTCTGGGATGCTTGTGGGGCATGATCTTCTGGTAGCGTTTGTGCTTGTGGCTCTTGGGCAGGGTGCCCAGGACCCTGCTGGGTATGTCCATGTTGGGTTTAGCTCTGTGCTGGCAGAGGAGCCCCCGGCCAGTCCAAGCCAACAACTGAGCACCCATTTACCTGGTGCCTGTACTTTGTCGAGCCAGCCACGTCCACGTCTCACATGGACTGGGGCAAACTCAGAGCACTGTGTGAGCAGGGCAGACCCTGGCATCACACAGACACCTCTAGGTCCTCATCACACAAACGGGCGCCTGGCAGCAAACCATCTCACGTGACAAAGGTGGTGACAGACTGTCACAAATATGGAGGATCTACCTGGGCCCATGGGCCAGTGAGGGCAGGGTGGCTGAGTGCCCCATCCCCTTGTCATGTCACCCTGCTCTGCCATGCCATGCTGTGGCCCTAGGGCAGGCAGGGCCAGTGCCAGCCAGGAGGCACCGAGTCACGCTAGCTGATCACCTGCCCTGGCTTCATTCCTCCACAGCCCAGTCACAAGTGCTGGGTGCTGCTGGGCCCTTTTGTTTCCCGGGGACAGCATCCCCCAGGGACAGCCCCACGCCCCGGAGCAGTCCCTGCCACTGCTGCCATGGGGCCGGTCAAGACCACTGGAGAAAACACCACTGCTGGGCCGACACCGAGCCGACGCTGAGCCCAGGGCTCCACTGTGCCCAGGGACCTGGCCACCCAGCTGCGCTTCCAATGCTTGTGGTTAGAAACCTGCCCCTGGGGAAGTTTTTTCCACCCACTGTCGAAACGCGGGTGTCTCCAGAACAGAGCGGGACAGGACAGCTCAGCGCTGTGCCCTGGACCGCAGGCCAAGGGGTGATGGGGAGGGCACGGAGCATTTAGGAGTTTCCTGCCCAAGCCCTGCCCAGCCCACCCACAGCTCTCTCCCATCCCAGAGGGTCTGCTCGGGTGCCTGGCGGGGCTTTCTGAACCATATTGAGCATCCCCTTTCCCAGGCCTCCCTTCTCTGCAGATCCCGGAGGAGTGCCTGGACAGTCCCTGCCCCTGGCCTATGCCACTGATGGGAGAGGTGCCCTCTCGGGTGACACCCCCCAGCTCCTTATGTGTGCCTGACATGCTGGGAACACTGGGTCCTCCTGGGGCCCAGCCTGCCCCTTCCTCCCCCTTGTGTTTGGGAGACAGGGGTCCAGTGGACCTGAGCAATCCTCCCCACCACCTTGCAGGGACCCTCCAGCTTTACCGACCTGGAGAAATGGCTTTCCTGCCCATCTGCCTGACCAATGTGCCACAACCCAGGCCCTATAAAGGTCTGTGGGAAGAAGACCACAGTGGGGGACACCCCCTGGAGATGCTGAGACACTGTGCTAGGAGCATGGCAGTGCATAAGCCACTCCCGTGCTGTTCCCACGTCCTTCCCAGAGCCACGGGGCAGCAGCAAGGTGCTGGATGGTGCCTGTGGGACCCTCCACTGCTGAGGAGCAGTGATGGGCTCGCCTCCTTGAGCCTGAGGATGGGTGGCAGAAGTCTGCCACCATGACTGGTGGCTCCGAGGGATGTGTCCCTGCCATCCCCTTGCTGCTGGACTGAGCTCCCAGGGCACCTTCAGGCAGGTGGAGGAGCATGACATGGGGTGCTGCCAGCCCCGGCTTGGCGTCTTGCTGTAGTGAGAAAGTGCTCATGAATTTGGGGTGAGCTGGTGACATGAGGCACAGCAAGAAAAGGTGTCGATGGTGCAAGAGAAGGTGTCCTGGGACTTGCCAGGAGCAACTGGGTCCGTGATACCCCCACTTCTGTCTGTCCTGGCAGCACCGTGGTGTGACTGTGGCTTACACTGAGATAAGCCATGATACTGGCTGAGGGTGACACAGGACACAGTGCTGGGGATATGTCTCTGGGCACCACCAGCCCTCCAGTGACACCATTAGGGCTGGGCTGGCCCTGCTCTCAGGACATGTGGTTTGAGCTCAGGGCAGGGGCCCCCAGCTCTCCCCTGAGGCGGCAGCAGGGTGTGGGGTGCCCTATGCGGGCAGTGGGGCGTGTGCCAGGAGGAACCGCATCCGGGGTGGTCAGCGCGGGCACAGCCCATGGCTGGCAGCTCTGTCTGACCAGTTTAACCAGTGCCGGCTGTGAAAGAGAAAGCGGAGATCGCTGGGGCCGAGGTCCCGTCCTGCAGA
>NW_010421282.1:0-10512 GCF_000710305.1 Buceros rhinoceros silvestris
TGGGTAAAGCCCTTCCCAAATCTTTGCCCGCAAAGACGTGATGATATGTCTTAAGTGAATGACCGTGTTCCAGAATGCTAAGTCAGTCCCTGCCCATCAATGTCACCAGGTAAGATTGAAACTAAAACATACAGGTGGGGTAAGTACCTTTCTATTCACAGATACACGAAGACATCAGGACAACTGTGTTTTCCCTCTTTGTACCTGAAGTCATTTTGTCTCATAAGCGGCAGTTATTTGTCACTGTGCAGTGGAGTACTACACTGGACCATGCTTTGAGAAAAAGGCTGATTATGACAATGCAATGCCAAACCACCATTGTTACAGTCACATTGTGCTTGTTCAGTGCTATGGTATTATGATGGCTAGTTCCATATGTTCTTGTGGAAAAACGGGACAATAACTTCCAGCTTGACAGTACTTCAGGTAGTTTCTCTGCTTTTATTAACAAGCATATAATATTAATTAGCAAAACACAGAATACAAGCTTCACTATCAAAATCAAAAACATTAAGCAATAATCCTATAAGGCTTATTCAGACAAAGATAGCCACCAATACTACAAAAATTACAGAGCAACACAAAGCATAAAAAATTGTAAACTTTCAAATGAAGCTAAGCCAAAAATATGGTTTTACACTGTGATGGTTCTAGAATCTTTATTGTGCCACATATGAGGATAAAGGCTTACTGGTTGCACTGGCTTATTGTCCCTTAACCGTAAAATAATGTTGCAGAAGGAAAGAACAAACTCTCCTTTTGTCCAGATAAGTCACTTGAATTCAAGATTTCATTAAACCAATGCTTTGAGTTTCAAATAAAAAGAAAAAAAAAAAAAAACCCTGGGACATAAGTATTCAAAAATCAGGGCTCCTTCCTTCAGCCACACCTAACCATTCACATGAATGATCCTGCTGGTTACTTTGGAACTACACAAGTTATCAGTAAAATTACCAACATAAATGCTCACAAAATCAGACATTGAGTTCCTATTCTACCGCTAGGATCTGGCCAGGTCATTTTGGCTTGTTCTGGTTTGGGCTGTGAAAGATTTCCAAGAAGACCTAAGGATGATCAAACGTGGATCAACTAGCAGAAACAGAGCTTTACTTTGTATACAAATTAACCATAACTCCAGAGTAAAACATTAGTGTTGACTCGCCAAAAATGCAAGTTCCTAGAAAGTGTCTGTACTGATTATAAGTTTAGATTAAAGCATAGATTGAAGCATTGTTCTATGTTCCTTAATATTGTTCTCTGCAACTTGTTACTTCAACAACAGATCTCAAGACCTTAGTTACAGTTAATTATATCTTACATAGAGATTCTAGTGTGTGGGACAATTTTTTTGCCCTGCTATCAACTTTAGGCAGACTAACTGAAGGTGTAGGTTGCATTTGCATTTCCACTGAAACATCCAAACTGAAATGATTACCTGAGGAAATAGAGAAACTTGATTTTTCCATAGAGTCAAGCCTTCTGAACAAAATGCATTTTAAGTACTTAGTAAGTAAGATTCATCTCATGATGTACAGACTGGTTGGCTTTTTTCCTATTATATTTAGCTCAATGGTAAGATGCATAATGCTGTAAAATAGGCTAGCTGTATGGTTATATTTATCATCTGGTAGAAAAAACTCATAGTTAATACTAGCTATGTTGTTATAAAGACAATAAAAGCCAGATAAGCTTTCAAAGGCTCATAGCCTATTAGAAAAAAACAGCACCATCATAGCTGTAGTCTGATATTTTTCACGGTCCCATATCCCCAGAGGTGATAGTGTTGTGTATACTATTGCACAACCAATAAAAATAAATATTTCCAGGTTTGACGGTACACAAATATACCAGACATAACAATGGCACAAAACATTTTCAGATAGGCTGCAAGACTTGTTGATTGCTTCCACAATTCACATTAAGGTTTCTTGCAAGGTCATTTATTTTAAAATATTGCTGACAGATAGTTTTTATACTTAAATTTAAAATCCCACACTTCACTCTTAAAACAAGAAAACAAGAAAACAAGGAACAAATCAAAAAACAACCCCCAGAAATAATAGCCCAAATAAAACACCATTTGAACAAGTGAGAAAAGGCATCTACATTCCCTTTGAATTTAATGGTAAGTAGATGCTACTTTCACAATTTAATTATAAATGCCTAATAAATGCATGTTTCAAACCTATTGCACAAAAGCATAAGTAATGCTCTTCATCCATACAAAACAAAAACATAGAAATAAAAGATACTTAAACTCAAGGAAGCTTGTAAAAACATTTTACAATTCCATTTTATATGCCCGTAAATAAAGATGGACCACTGAAACCAAAATACTTGGATGGTAAAATAAGACAGAAGGCTTAAAATAGAATAAATAATCTTATAAAACTAAAATTTTAAACCCCAAATCTTATTTAAATTCAATATTATATATTCTATCTCAATTCTCTATTTTTAATGAAACTATATTTAATGAGACTCTGAGCCTGGGTGATGCATCAGTGTCATTGCTGCTGAGGAAAATGCAACAAGGTAATTCTTTACTGCAATTATTTACCAGCGTAAGTAATTGTGAAAACTACTTCAGCAGTAATGGCATCTTCACAAAAACCAAAATTAACTAACTTGATGTAATTAGGACTAATAGATATCTATGCTGAGTCCAGCCTTTAGTTCTACTTTAAACAGTATCAGGGTTATTTTACCCAATATAATCTTGATATAAATTAACTGTCTCTTAAGCTTCACAGAAGTGAAACACAACTCTGACACAAAGGAGACCTCCCTCTGACCTTAATTCAATTCACTGTAGTCTTCTACTAAAGCTTAAAGAAATAAACATATGGTCCAGACACAGTCACACCCCTCCTAAAGGAGAGCTTCTGTAGCGAAAACATGGTATGTGATTTAGAAAAATAACTGGGTGGTTTTGTATTTTGTTTGACTTTCCTAGCAACGTTTTATCAGATTAACAAAACTGCAAAAAACAGTTACACACAATTATGAGCAAAAAAACCAGCTGTAGGTATTAATACTGGCTTGAATTTCCACATCCATATAGGTATAACCAGAGTTTTCAATATATTGATCGCACCATAACAAATTCAAGTTATTCTAAAGGTGGTGATAAACCTACGAATATTCTGTTTTGTAGATTGTTACAGCAACAGAGAGATTTGAAAGGATTCTGAATTTGCACGTTCATAACTAATTTCTCAGGTGCACAAGTACACAGGTAAGTACCAAAATCCCAATGTAGTTTAACAGCACTGCATCAATATCTAGTCATACAACAAGCTTCTGCAGTACACACACTCTGAGGTAGACAGCACATATGTGGGGTTTTTTTTTTTTTGTGTGTATATATCTATCCTGATTAAGGCGGTTAATCAGAAAACTTTAATTTTATGTCTACATCAGGTATAGCCAGTGTCTGCATACTCAGGGTGCACAAAGGGTGGACACTTACAGCCCTGTTCATATTCTCAGTGCCTCAGTGGCTAAAGCCAGTCCCTTATTTACACTAGGACAGTAACAACCAAATAAAGCTCCAGAAAGGCCCAGTGTGTCAATTTGTATACGCATTCATACCACCTGCATTCACTGTTTCATGAAAAGAGTATTAAAAATGGTAGACACATGATCTCATTTGTTCGCTTCTGCCAGTTCAAGTAATGTTAAAGACAGAAAAACAACAAAAATACATATATTTGAGTTCACAAACAGCAAATCAAAATCAGAGCCAAGTTCAAGTCCATCGCTCATATGTGTGCACACACACAAACCCAGCCACCCAGTCTGGATATGGAGTTCTGCGTAATCCAAACATTCAAAGGCAGCTACTCTATATCCTCAGCTGCAAGAACAGCAGCATTTTTTGGCCTTTGTGTGGCTCTCCTTTCTGTGTCCACAGTTCAGTAAGCACCCTTTCATTCTCTGCTCACATACTATTTGATTTCCCTTCCATTCACATTTGTGACTGTAATTAAAAATGCGGAAAGTTGTTTTCAAAGGTAAACACAAGTTGGACCATCCTTTCTGCAGCAGTGCAGCTAAGAAAGGAGGACTGGAGACTTCGAAGAAGAAAATTATGTTGAGGAATACGGTGCTTTTAAAACTCAAGAAGAGGAAGAGGATTTAAAATATTTGGATAAACCTCTAGCAGTATGAGCTTCCTGTTATCAAGTAACAAGTAACACTTTCTAGCAGAAGAGGCAAAGAAGCACAGCTAGAGGAAGAAGGACAGTTACAGGCAAACTCGCTTTCTTGTCCAAAGAAAATTCATCAAAAAATAACAGGTTCTAATAATAGAAATAGCAATTGGCATTTTAGCTGACTGGAAAACGTAAAAAAATTTAGAACTTTAACTATTTCCAGCTACCAGTAAGATGGTATAATCTGTTTTCAATGACTTGACACCTGTGCCAGACAAATACTCTCACAATCATACTACGTATGTTACATTGTATAAAGCTTGCAGAAATCACTTTCAATCACTGTTTTTAAAAAGCCTATTGTTTAAAAAAGCCTTAAAAAGAGTACAGTGAATGCTGCTAAGTGCTACTGAGGGTGCATTCTGTGATATGTACAGTTATATGTGTGTATACATGTATGCATACATACAGACATGTATCTGTAATTACCTTGCATACGCCAGAGCTGATGCAAACAAAATTAACAGTTAAGGCTAGAAGGTGCCAAAATAATCTTGTCTAACACACCTGCCTGCTCACCCCACAAAACAGCTAGGAAGTGTGGTAAAGAAAATGCTACCGTTTCATGAGAAAACAGGTAAAGGAAATATACAGCTGCTTATAATGATTAGAGAAATTTTTAGTTGGTGAAATGAAAACTGTGTAGTATCACCCAAAGCTGCCCAAGAGCCAAGTGTTTCAATAGGTAGAGAGCGAAAAGTATCTTCAAATTAAAATCTGATTTCTGCAAGCCACAACTATGTAATAAATGTTTCTTTTTTAAAAAGTTCACAAATCTAGCACTTGTGAGTATTTGTCATTACATGGTGCAATTTATGCCAGAGCAAAATATCAGGGCACATTAAAATCAACCAAAATTATTTCTATTAATCTTAGCAAATCAACATGCATAGGGGCATTTCAAAATTTTACTACAACACAAAATGAGGGAGATCAATAACTGGTCAAGAATAACAAACTTATTGGTTTCCCAGATTTTCAGAAGTTTTCAATGCAGCATAATAAATTATCACCAGTCACTATATCATTAAGTATGTTCAATGCTCTACTGAATAACTTGAATAAAGCCAATGCAATCAGGCATACTATATAAGACAATAACACTTTGCAAAAATATAGTTTTCAAAGATTCAGAATGTCTTAAGTAACTAAATGCAACTTGATGTCAAAAGCAACATTTTTAAATCACCCGACAACATTCAAACTTATTTCTGTGTAACTGTAAAAGATAAATCAGGATGAGCTATGAGGAACTGTGAAGTGTTTTCAGTTTCTGTAAACTTAGTGCTGGTAGTGTCTTGTTGAGTTGCAACTTCTTTCTCCCATACAAAAAAGGTATAAATATTTTCTGTCCAGAAGTCTAGGTAACACATTCCTAGAAGAAATATTGAGAAGGACAGTCCACTCTCAAAGCCCTACAGTCTTCCAAAATTATTCGTATGTTTTGTGTCATGTGATTAGTGATGCACTAAGAAGGTGCCAGATGATAGTCTCTGCAAAAAACTCTGTCCAGAAGGACAGTAAAGTTCTCTTACAGCAAGTCCATTTTGGGTCTGTAATGTAGCAGTAGAGGTGCTTTCTGCAAGACAGAAATATCAGGTAAGTTAAGAAACAAAACCAGAACCAATCTGTTCAGTAGGCAAAACTTTTGTTTCATACACTAAAGCTTAAACGAACTATCAGACTAGCTGTCTGACCTGTCAAAATTTCACCAAGACAAACACGAGATGCAACGTCATCTATGGAACTCAAACAAGAAATTAAGAATCCTTTCACTTTTATCTCAGGAGCTCATGACCCTAAGATAAATTCTACCAGGTCTGTTTAACTTTGAAAACTCATTTCCAGTAAGGGATAAAATACAGATGTCTAGAAAGCAACAAAAGAGCATGTGGTACTTCATATTTAACAGCTCTCACTTGATTCCTCTTCTGTGAATGTATCCATTGCTTTTTTTATGAATAGGTAAACTTCTAACATCCACAATCCTGCAACAAGGAGCTCTATATCTCACGTAAAGAATTACTTCCTCTTGTTTGTTTTGGACCTCCCAGTTTCATTTTACATCCCCTACCTCTTTCACCCGGTAAATCAGTTTACAGTTTCCCTTTACTTTGTGATTCTGAATTGCACAGATTACCACAATAAACATTAGTAGGAGACTGTAGACTTGTACAGATGCACATCAATTTGAGGCTCACTTGCTCTTTTTTTATCCTCCCTATAAAAATCCCTAACATTTGCTTTGTATCCTTTTATATTTACCTCCATTGAGCTTAGGCTCATTAATCACCTGTCACACAGAACTGTAATGGCTTGCTTCAATCCTTTGTTATCAATCTGTCTTCACTGTCCTAAATAAGAGTGTTGTCAGCCTATTGTTAATGCACTGCTCAAATTCCCTTCCATGTCATTCAGGAACCTTACACAAAACAGATTCCAGTAAGATCCCACTTGCAACCTCTCTGCATTTCAAAGATTGACCTTTGTCACACCTTTGACCACTGATTTTATCCTGTGACTCTTACGCAAGTCAATTATTTTTCTACTTGAAGACAAAACCCACTTCCCTGCTCCAAGCTGTACCTCTCCTTGAAATTAATCCAAAGCCATCAAGTGGTTCTACTTCAGTGTACGCTATAATCTCGGACTGTATTGCTTGTCATTTAAGAACACTAACTCCTAGTTCAACTATCCCCAAATACACAGACACTGACTCTGCAGGTATGACTTGCCTAAGTGTTCAATTTTGCAATTCATCAATGCATTCTTACACCCATTTCACCTGATCTGCCATTACTAATGTCATAAGTAACACTCAAAATAAATACCCCACTGTTCACTATTCAGTATCAAGGAAGTTGTTTAAAGAAATCACAATAAGCAAGTCAAAGATCAACTCAAACATTTTTAATAAGCCTTGCCTATGTCTACTAAATGCTGCTAGCAGTTTTCTTAACTAAGGCAGACAAGCACTGCAACTACTGCCCCTCCTTCTTGAGCTACAGAAGAGAACTGTGTTGAAAATTTCTGTCTCTTCTGCATGACAATCAATGTCCTCATCTATATGAATTAAACCTGAAATAGCTAAAAATAATACTTTCTTGTGGCTCCCACTTCCTTTACCGGACTTCACAACAATTTGACAGCTGACGCAGTGTTCTCCTTTTCCCTGCAATTAATATTTAATTCCCCCTTTCTTCATTTTCTTGCAAACAAAATTAATACTTGGTGTTTAAACATGCTGTATTAATTATTTATTAAGTATCTTTTTACTGAGTTTGCACTTACTGAAGTATACTTCCAAAGGATGCCTATTTTATAAACACTTTATTTGGCCACTTCATGATTTACTTTGAACCATTATGTCATACCTTAAATCTCCATCTAGTAACAACTACAAACTTGAGCGTGTGGTCCTTGCCAAGAATCTCTTCATTGCATAATATGTCCAGCTGACAAAAAAAAGATGACAGGTAATTCACTGGGACACAGTACATGAAATAACAGATTTCAGATAGTACTACAAATGTTTGACAATATTTTTTTTTTCCCTGAAGACACTGGAACCATTCATATTGAAGATGGTTGGCAGATAAAAATAGTGCCAGGAAAGAAAAGAGAATGTCTTTTTGCAGTATAAAATGTTGAAAGACCATGTCTGTGGCTACCAAAGAAACACTGCATGAACTGGATTTAACCGTGTGCTTTAGCTTCCCAAGCAGTACCATTGCCCTTTCCTGAAAGCTTTAGATGCTTTTAAAAAAGCCAGATAAAATGATCATGGAGACAGAATTCACAGATCTCAAAGACAGCTCTGTTATCTAATATACTATGAAAAATTTTCACCCAACACCAGCTACAAGGATGTATTTTTTCAAAGAAAAAATCTACCACCTCCCTCATACACTATATTGAAGGGTTTTTTGCAGATACTCAATAGCTATTTTTGCTTTTCTATCTCCATGTTGAAAGATCTTGATGTTAGAAACAGTGAGGATATAAACACAAAAACATTAGGAAGTGATGACTAGTAATCAGTTGAACATGAAATAAAACAGGGAACATGCATGAAAACAGTAAGTTCCTCAGGGTGGCATAAATTAACAATGCTTTACCACACAATCCAGCAAGGCCTGAATGTGCATGTAGACCACTTACATGGCTCATGTAACTGTCAATAACTCAAACCTACAATAGTCTATAGCAATCGGCCAAGTGCCCAGAAGCTTAAATCCTTCTACTAAGTTCTCGTTACTTGGTACTGGTACACTGACTACACCACAATTTGTGCACTCTTTAAGAAGGTAGAGAGGGATAGTAAAGGAATAAACAGTACTCCTGCAAGTTTGTTCCTTCAATAAAAGCCAAGCAGGTTGTCAAGTGGCACAGTGGAATAGAGGGCTTAAACACACACACACACAGGTGATGTTATTTATGTTGCTGCTGGGCTATAACCAGGAGTCAATCACTTTCAAGCCACCTGAGAACAAGACAGGAGATACAGTTTTGTTTCAGGAAGACTAGGCAAGTTTGAGGACATACTCCAACCATAAGACAAAGTACGGTTTTGAAGTTAGGAAGCTAGGAAGGAAGCGTGATGCAGATGCAAACAGGCTGTTGAAAAGTTTGAGCAGAAAGGTGTTGACATGTGGGACTGGAAATTAATTTGAATTAAAAGTCTTAATGAAATTCAATGATGCAGTGACACAATGTGGGGTTGAGAAGTGTCAAGCTAAGAGTCAATTGAGATGTCTAGAGACTGTGACCAAAACCTGGCAAAGTAGTAAACAGAGGCTGCATTCACAAATTTGCCACTGTTAATTCTGAATCTAAACTAGGAGAAGTGCAAAGAATTGCCTGCCTTTCCGTATCTTTCACCATAAATTCTTCCCATGTTTTCAAGTATTCCCTGCAAAGGAAGGGAAAAGTAGGTATCTGGTAACACCGTTGTCATAGTAGGCAGGAACTTCAGGTTGAGCTTCACTGAGAGCATAGAAAGGAACAAAATATTTGTGGAGATTTCTCTAAAGCTGGGCTTCATTAGTGTTATATGTGTTTGTTACTGTCTATCTCCTGCACTGAAATCTCTGAAGAGTGGG
The DNA here is from genome assembly GCF_000710305.1 of Buceros rhinoceros silvestris. NCBI lineage: Eukaryota > Metazoa > Chordata > Aves > Bucerotiformes > Bucerotidae > Buceros > Buceros rhinoceros. The sequence goes on from NW_010421282.1 coordinate 9,320, forward strand.
ATATTCCTGACTACAAGCTGTCAAACAGTGCACCTTGCCAGAGTCAACTTCAACACATGCGGAAGAACATAATCAAGCTTTTAGCTTAACTATTTATACATAGACAGGAAAAAGTGCACTGCAAACTAAGGGGCAAGACCCAAGAAAGGACAAGAAAATGGCTATGTAACATAAATGGTGTTTGCTTGTGTTTTCTGAAAATAAAATTCCTTTGCCAAGTAAGAAACAATCCCACACTTTCTGGAAGGTTTTTCTATCTGCAAAATCATTCTAAAAAATTAAAATATTACCTCATTAAAAGAAGAAAGATTAAGTTTTTTGGCAATGAACTTCTTTAGATGCAAGACTGTTGCTTGTGCTGAGCAACGAATCCATTTTCGTTTCAATCCACGCAATTTGCTGCTATTGCATTCCAAGCAGATGCTTACCTTCAAGAAAAAGCAAACAGTCGGGGTTAGCTGAAACAACTTTCTGCAGTTCTCATTATGTATTCCATATGTAGTTTTTTATTAATACAAAGTGAAAAAGTACAGTACTAGCATTCCTTAAACTGAAATGCCTGTAATCCTATTAAAAAAAAAACAAACATTTTCTAACATCAGTTAGATCAGTTATCACTGAACATCAGTTCAGTGATAAACACTACTGTTAATCAAAATGAATGTAGACAAAAAAGTTCAAGAAACCATTTCTGATGTTGGAATAAGGCAGCTCCAGTACAAATTTATAAGCTGCCAGTAGCTTGAGAGGACCCTATGTCAAAAGCTAGAGTAAGATAAACAATTGCCAATTTTTAATGATTGCTTTTAATGTAAATTCTTACTGTTAATACAACTGCTAAATCCAGTCTAAAACAGAATTTTAAGACTGTTTAAAAGATGAAGTTGAAAAAGAACGGATACAAATGACATCACAAATTAATAAAATTTTAAAGATAATCCCCCAGAAGGGTTAGGGCTAGGTTAATTTCCATCCTTAATTCTCACTTCTTTTCTCATTCAGCTATTCATTACTTAGGCTAAGATCTTTGTGATGATTTACTTTATGCACTAAGAGGATCTAGCACTAGGTACAATCCCTTTGAAAGTTCCTTTGCGTTATAATTGAAAAGAAAAGTAATTCCAGTTTAATTTACTTTTCACACACGTAATAGGAAAACATAAAAAGGATGGCTTGTTGTTGTTAAGGATTTG